>NC_047589.1:28815673-29043173 GCF_011004845.1 Esox lucius
TTGGGATGGGGGAGTCACAGTCATAGAGAGTAAGTCTGACTGGGGATGGGGGAGTCACAGTCATAGAGAGTAAGTCTGACTGGGGATGGGGGAGTCACAGTCATAGAGAGTAAGTCTGACTGGGGATGGGGGAGTCACAGTCATAGAGAGTAAGTCTGACTGGGGATGGGGGAGTCACAGTCATAGAGAGTAAGTCTGACTGGGGATGGGGGAGTCACAGTCATAGAGAGTAAGTCTGACTGGGGATGGGGGAGTCACAGTCATATAGAGTAAGTCTGACTGGGGATGGGGGAGTCACAGTCATAGAGAGTAAGTCTGACTGGGGATGGGGGAGTCACAGTCAGAGAGAGTAAGTCTGACTGGGGATGGGGGAGTCACAGTCATAGAGAGTAAGTCTGACTGGGGATGGGGGAGTCACAGTCATAGAGAGTAAGTCTGACTGGGGATGGGGGAGTCACAGTCATAGAGAGTAAGTCTGACTGGGGATGGGGGAGTTACAGTCATATAGAGTAAGTCTGACTGGGGATGGGGGAGTCACAGTCATAGAGCGTAAGTCTGACTGGGGATGGGGGAGTCACAGTCATAGAGAGTAAGTCTGACTTGGGATGGGGGAGTCACAGTCATATAGAGTAAGTCTGACTGGGGATGGGGGAGTTACAGTCATATAGAGTAAGTCTGACTGGGGATGGGGGAGTCACAGTCATAGAGAGTAAGTCTGACTTGGGATGGGGGAGTCACAGTCATATAGAGTAAGTCTGACTGGGGATGGGGGAGTTACAGTCATATAGAGTAAGTCTGACTGGGGATGGGGGAGTC
Organism: Esox lucius; assembly: GCF_011004845.1. Lineage (NCBI taxonomy): Eukaryota > Metazoa > Chordata > Actinopteri > Esociformes > Esocidae > Esox > Esox lucius. Next base: position 28,816,490 of record NC_047589.1, read on the forward strand.
ACAGTCATAGAGAGTAAGTCTGACTGGGGATGGGGGAGTCTCAAACTCTAATACATATTCTCGGTGGGTTATCTGATATTTCAAATATATGACTATATGAATATATGAATATGTATTCCTCCTGGATCAGGACGGTGAAGATCCCTGACTCCGCTGACGGCCTGGGCTTCCAAATCAGAGGTTTTGGCCCTTCTGTGGTACACGCTGTAGGCAGAGGTAAAGGTCACACAACCCTAACACTAATACAACCCCTAAAGACTGATTGACTGGCTGGCCTGGCTGTCTGGCCTCACTGTCTGGCTGACTGACTGACTGAGTGTGTCCATTAAACCATGTTCTTGGGGTGACTCCATTGCCCTCTGCTCTTCCCTCTTGGTTGTTTCTCTACTGAGAGGGGGAAGTCACCAAGTCCTCCCCCACTCACTTCTCCCACCTCTCTCCTCTCTCGGTCTCTGAGCCTCTTTAAAGCGCCACTATCAGTGCCGGCGGTAGATAGGGTTCCAATTGACAAACAATCCGGCCTGTCTGGTTGTTCTCTCGAGAATCAATGGTTGTTTTTCTTCCTGAAGCTAAAATATTCAACAATCCAGACAGAGCTCTGAATGGTCCTGTAAGTTGGATGCCAAATCGCTTTTGTTGAACATGTTGTGTTATCCCCAAGGTATTTCTGTCAAGGCACAGTCTGTCTCCCTGTGGTGTGTGTTTAGTAGTGAATAATTTGAATTATTATCTGGTCACTGTCCTGCTGTAGTCTGGGGGGCAGGTGAGGGAGGGGGGTCTGCAGGTCACTGCGCACCCACGGGAAGTAGGGGTGCTGGAAATGCCACAGTTTTTCTTTGGTCCCCACGCTAACGGTTTCCATTGTGAGTCACGCTGAAGAGATGTGCTGCATTTCCGAGACATGCGCAATCCCCCACCCCAAGGTTCCCCCCACCCCCTGGATCCCCCCACCCCAAGGATCCCCCCACCCCAAGGTTCCCCCCACCCCAAGGATCCCCCCACCCCAAGGTTCCCCCCACCCCAAGGTTCCCCCCACCCCAAGGATCCCCCCACCCCAAGGTTCCCCCCACCCCCTGGATCACCCTACCCCAAGGATCCCCCCACCCCAAGGTTCCCCCCACCCCCTGGATCCCCCTACCCCAAGGATCCCCCCACCCCAAGGTTCCCCCCCACCCTGAGGACCCCCCTCCCCACCGATCAATGAAAGTTGGACATGAGAAGTGTGGTTAGGCACTCTGGCCGCTTGGCCTCCTGCACCGTTCCTCTCTGGCTGATTAAACTGTTTGTATTACTTTGGATGACCTCATGTCTGCTGAAGGGAATATGGTTTTAAGGGAAAGTGCAGACTAAGCACTTCTTTACCCCTGTATGCCGAAAAGCAATTCCTGGAGGGTGATATTAAGACCTGCTCATATGTGGTGTGTGTTTAAAAAGGATTACTAGAACACATAGGGAATAATTAATTTCTCTCTCCCTAACACACACACTCATGCATGCACACACACACACACACACATTCAATTGCACTTCCATCTGAGGTGCTGCATATTTTTTTGTCTGAATGAAATACCGTCTACATTTTCTGGAGTGCTTGCATGACCAATCAACCCCAGATACCAGTAAACACAGGCACAGCCAATCAACCCCAGATCCCAGTAAACACAGGCATGACCAATCAACCTCAGACAGCCTGTGTTTACTGGTATCTGGGGTTGATTGGCTGTGCCTGTGTTTACTGGGATCTGGGGTTGATTGGCTGTGCCTGTGGCCTGGTTAATGTCATCTGAAGAGTGTCGGGAGCCTCTAAAGAATTGTTTACAGTCAATACCCATCAGACCATGTTTTTCTGTCTGTCTGTCTACATGTCTTTATGTCTGTCTGTCTGTCTAACCCCTACGTTTGTGTGTGTGTATGTGTGTGTGTGTGTTTGTGTGTGTGTTTGTGTGTGTGTATGCGTGTGTGTGTGTATGTGTGTGTGTGTTTGTGTGAATGTGTGTGAATGTGTGTGTATGTATGTGTGTGTGTGTATGCGTGTGTGTATGTGTGTGTGTTTGTGTGAATGTGTGTGAATGTGTGTGTATGTATGTGTGTGTGTGTATGCGTGTGTGTTTGTGTGAATGTGTGTGAATGTGTGTGTATGTATGTGTGTGTGTGTATGTGTGTGTGTTCCTGTAGGTACGGTGGCAGCTGTTGCTGGTCTCCACCCTGGACAGTGTATCATCAAGGTGAATAACATCAATGTCAGCAAGGAGAGCCACGCCAGTGTCATCGCCCATGTCACCGCCTGCAGGAAATACAAAAGACCCACTCAGGTAGTTACACAGAGGAGGAGAAATGGAGGAGGAGAAGAAGAAGTATGGATAGAAGGAGGGAGAGGAGGAGGAGAGGAGAAGGGAGAGGAGGAGGAGAAATGGAGGAGGAGAAGGAGAAGTAGGGAGAGGAGGAGGAGAAGGAGGGAGAGGAGGAGTATTAGTTTACCTCAGGCTTTGCCTGGGAGTACAAACATGGTGGGCCAACAATGTATCCAAACAACTTTAAGTTGCATATTAACTTATTTTAATTAAATGTGTGTACAAAAACAATGTGTTTTACAGAAGGACAGTATTAAATGGGTGTATAACAACAGTGTGTTTTACAGCAGGACAGTATTAAATGGGTGTATAACAACAGTGTGTTTTACAGCAGGACATTATTAAACGGGTGTATAACAACAGTGTGTTTTACAGCAGGACTTTATTAAACGGGTGTATAACAACAGTGTGTTTTACAGCAGGACAGTATTAAATGGGTGTACAACAACTGTGTGTTTTACAGCAGGACAGTATTAAATGGGTGTATAACAACAGTGTGTTTTACAGCAGGACAGTATTAAATGGGTGTATAACAACAGTGTGTTTTACAGCAGGACAGTATTAAATGGGTGTACAACAACTGTGTGTTTTACAGCAGGACAGTATTAAATGGGTGTATAACAACAGTGTGTTTTACAACAGGACAGTATTTAATAGGTGTATAACAACAGTGTGTTTTACAGCAGGACAGTATTAAATGGGTGTACAACAACTGTGTGTTTTACAGCAGGACAGTATTAAATGGGTGTATAACAACAGTGTGTTTTACAGCAGGACAGTATTAAATGGGTGTATAACAACAGTGTGTTTTACAGCAGGACAGTATTAAATGGGTGTACAACAACTGTGTGTTTTACAGCAGGACAGTATTAAATGGGTGTATAACAACAGTGTGTTTTACAGCAGGACAGTATTAAATGGGTGTATAACAACAGTGTGTTTTACAGCAGGACAGTATTAAATGGGTGTATAACAACAGTGAGAGTGCCCAAGAGGACCAGGGAAGGAACCAAAAACAGAGTTCTGAGGAGAATGGAGATGGTTTCCAGTGTAAAGTCGAAGGTAAGATATTCATACATTCATACACTACCAAACTGGAAGGGCTCAGTCAACACACACTCACAAACCCCAATTCTCCTGTATGTCACTTAATGACCAGACTTGTCAACACCTAGGTCAGGCATTGTTTAACCATTCTTTTTTACAGAGCTTTTCAAACTCTCAAGTTTCTTGGGGCAACAGCAATCTTAAGACCTCAAATCTTGGATTGAATTCAGGTCGAGGTTCTGACTGGGCCACTCAAGGACATTTACCTTTCTATCCATTAGCTGTCCCACTATCTATTGGTCTGTGTTTCCAAAGATGCAGACCCCTGAATGCCTCACTCATCTGGCTCTGCAGGCAGCCTCAAGCAGACAGTGTCTGTCTCCAAATGACCCCCACGATGATCCCAAGGAGGGGGCCGTGTAATGTGCAGTATGGCCGTACCTCTGCACTCGTGTCACATGCGTGTTGTTAATTATTCGACTTCATCAAAATAGGCGGTGTTAAAAACGCTATGCATCCTGTCGTAGATCCGGCAGTTGTAAAGTGACGTGGACGGGTTTAGAGAGGCGGTGCCTCATTTGGTAGGGGTCAACGTCTTACTGTGAAGTATCGTGTTAACACCCCGACTGTGTGTTTTCTGCCTCCCCGCTCAGAGGTGATGGATAAGTTCAACACCCTGGCCATCATGGACGGGAAGAAGGACCACGTGAGTCTGACGGTGGACAACGTCCACCTGGAGTACGGCGTGGTTTACGAGTACGACAGCACCGCCGGCACCAAGTGCCGGGTCCTGGAGAAGATGGTGGAGCCCAAAGGCTTCTTCAGTCTCGCCGCCAAGGTACCGCTTGTGGACGTCTGGATGGGCGTGGTCAAAGGGCACTCCACCGCAACAATTGAATTGCCATGGATACGTGTTGGGGAAAGATTCCAAATTAGACTTTTAGAATTTCTAGTTGACACTTTGTTGAGGTGGAAGTCTGAGAAAGCCTTGAACGTCCAGTCAACTGAAGACGACTTTCACCACCACCACTGACTTCTGTATGTTGACTAATCCCCCATCTTTATATGAACAGCATGTGGCCTGTAGCAGCCTAAACCTGACTAAGGACTAACTTATGTTATACAGCAAATATAGTGAAATATATCTAAATGAGTGTCTCTCTGTTTCAAAAGATCAGTGTCCCCTCAAACCCCTGCAGTATGGTGATAGGACACTTAGTCTTCGTAACAGCATCTTGTAATACACATGGTTGTCTGCTCCACCTCATGTTGTCAGCAGCAGGGCCGCCTCTATAGGCACCAATCAGTGTAGCAATCTTAAACTGGTATTGATGCGAGTTTTCTGATGTGCAGCGTGGGGTGACTGGCCTTCCAACGCCTGAGCAGAGAGAATCTGTTCTGAAAGACTCTTAATTTGTGTCCCGCAGCATAAAACATATGAATTATTACTCGTAGAGGTTAATCTATTGTTTGTGGTGGTCAAATCAAGTGAATTTTACTAGCTTTTGAAACCTTGAATACACTGAAATGTTTGGAATGTCCAGGGTTGCGGGATTCTTTGAGTCCAGCTGTGACTGCTGAGATATGGGATGCTTGGAGAAACAGATTGACAGCCGTGTTAGCTCCTGTGGCTTGTGGCTAAATCCTCTGATCTGATCTGAGGGGTGCTGTGAGGACTGCTGTGATAGAAGTGGCTTTATCGGACTGGTCCTCATCGATTGGGTCAGAGACAAGTTAACACAGTGATCTCTCAGTGGGCGCTTTGGAATAACTTCACAGTAGAGATGAAACAGTATTAGAGCTTTGTCATTGGTTAATGGCCAAGTGTCGTGGAGGCCACTGGAACAGTTTTGAGGCATCGTGATTCAATTAAGAAAACAAGAAGTTTGATCCAGGCCAAGTCAAGAAAATATATTGAATATTGAAATGTTGTCTGCTCCCCTGTAAAAAATAAAAAACGTTTTTGTACTAACGTTTCCCCAATAGTCCAGGGCTGACTCTGGGTAACGCTTTGTATGTATTTGCATGAGGAAGTTGCTATCTAGCATTACCACAATTGCTGGAAGTCAGTGGGAACAGCTAGCATGATTCTCCATGAGACTTCCAATTATTGTTTTAAGCTAGTAAGCATTTTCTTTTTGCTTTCCTTTCGCTTACCTTTAATAATTTTGCATTAGAATGTAATGATATGGTGATGGTATGGTGTAGTTTGCACCCCATAGAATGTAACGATATGGTGAAGGTATGGTGTAGTTTGCAATTGATTGGCTGCATTCTCTGTATCCTTTGCCCTTTAACCTGGACGGGCAGATTTTGGAGGCCCTGGCGCACGATGATGACATGCTGGTTCAGATGTGTACCAGACTGAGCTCCAGCCGGGATGTAATCCCCGAGGACCTGAAGGCCCCCTTCAGCACCATGTGTGGAGACAGGGTTGAGCACATCAACAGGCGCAGCACCAACTACAGAAAGGTACTGTGTGCGTGGATGTTTAGGAGTCTGTCTGTCTCCAGGAGTCTGTCTGTCTCCAGGAGTCTGTCTGTCTCCAGGAGTCTGTCTGTCTGTCTCCAGGTGTCTGTCTGTCTCCAGGAGTCTGTCTGTCTGTCTCCAGGTGTCTGTTTGTCTCCAGGAGTCTGTCTGTCTGTCTCCAGGTGTCTGTCTGTCTCCAGGAGTCTGTCTGTCTGTCTCCAGGTGTCTGTCTGTCTCCAGGAGTCTGTCTGTCTGTCTCCAGGTGTCTGTCTGTCTCCAGGAGTCTGTCTGTCTGTCTCCAGGTGTCTGTCTGTCTCCGGGAGTCTGTCTGTCTGTCTCCGGGAGTCTGTCTGTCTGTCTCCAGGTGTCTGTCTGTCTCCAGGAGTCTGTCTGTCTGTCTCCAGGTGTCTGTCTGTCTCCGGGAGTCTGTCTGTCTGTCTCCGGGAGTCTGTCTGTCTGTCTCCAGGTGTATGTCTTTCTCCAGGTGTCTGTCTGTCTCCAGGTGTCTGTCTGTCTCCAGGTGTCGTGTCTGTGTGTGTATGTGAATGTTTTATATTAGTTATTTAGTCGATTGACCTGGCTTTTCCAGAGTGACTTGGTCAAACAACCTGAAAGACCAAAATGTTGACTTCAGGCAGTCCCCCAACTGATCAATCAGCTGATCAATCACTTCAGCAGAAGCAGCGCTGCTTAACACTGATGCTGGGAAGGGGGTGGCGGGGTTTCCCCTGATGTTGGGATGAGGGTGGCAGGGTTAACCCTGATGTTGGGATGAGGGTGGCAGGGTTAACCCTGATGTTGGGATGAGGGTGGCAGGGTTAACCCTGATGTTGGGATGAGGGTGGCAGGGTTAACCCTGATGTTGGGATGAGGGTGGCAGGGTTTACCCTGATGTTGGGATGAGGGTGGCAGGGTTAACCCTGATGTTGGGATGAGGGTGGCAGGGTTAACCCTGATGTTGGGATGAGGGTGGCAGGGTTTACCCTGATGTTGGGATGAGGGTGGCAGGGTTAACCCTGATGTTGGGATGAGGGTGGCAGGGTTAACCCTGATGTTGGGATGAGGGTGGCAGGGTTAACCCTGATGTTGGGATGAGGGTGGCAGGGTTAACCCTGATGTTGGGATGAGGGTGGCAGGGTTAACCCTGATGTTGGGATGAGGGTGGCAGGGTTAACCCTGATGTTGGGATGAGGGTGGCAGGGTTAACCCTGATGTTGGGATGAGGGTGGCAGGGTTAACCCTGATGTTGGGATGAGGGTGGCAGGGTTAACCCTGATTTTGACATGAACAGTGGTACCTAAATGATACAGACGTTCTGCTCTCCTTAACTCTGACAGAAGGTGTCCCAAATTGCACCCTATTCCTTATGTAGTGTCTGCTTTTTTTTCTTTGGACATTTTCCCACAGATTCGCAGTCCCAGATTAAGCCTAGTTCTGGACTTAATGTCAATGGAAAATCCCTATGGGGACTTGCTTTCAGTCCATGCCTAGTCGTAATCTGTGTCCAGGATACCGCCACTTTGTGCTTTATTAGACAGGAAAGTGGCGGATGGTTCAGTACATGCTCCAGAGACGGTGGCTGAGACCGCGCCAGACCGCCATATTATAAACCAAAATGCAGTCCTACATCAACAAGATGGAGTACTTTGCTGTGCTGAAATGTAACCAAATATTGACCCTCAACAGAGGTCCGCATAATGTTTAGGCAAGCGTGTCTGTGTGTGTTTGCACAAGGGCATGCTAGTTTTTACGTGTTAGGGACAATTATCCCAAGAGAGATAAAAAGAGGGAAAGAATGAGAGAGGGTTGAAAAAAGATAGAAATCAAGAGGGATAGAGAAAGAGAGGGAGGGAGAAATAAATAGATTGTATGAGTCAGAGATAGGAGAAAGTGATCGGATAGAGAGATCGGAGAGAGAGAGGTGAACTCTAAAATGTGTGATTGTCCCTTTTGACACATCCTTGGATAAATCATAGTTTTATATAAATACAACTGTTCATTCAGACTGCTGGATTATCTCCCTATTGAACAGGGAACATTCCAGAGAGGGGGGAGGAAAGGAGGCAAAGGGAGCCAGGGGGACTGAAGGAGAGAGAGGGAGGGGGAGATTAAAGGACGCAGAGAGCTAGTGGGAGAGAAAACAGCGAGATTGTTAGAGACAGGAGGAGACAGAGAGGAAGAGAGCATGGGGTCGACAGAGACCGTGAGGAGGAGAGTGTGTGGATGACAGAGTGAGACAGTGTGGAGGAGAGTGTGTGGATGACAGAGTGAGACAGTGTGGAGGAGAGTGGGTGGATGACAGAGTGAGACAGTGTGGAGGAGAGTGTGTGGATGACAGAGTGAGACAGTGTGGAGGAGAGTGTGTGGATGACAGAGTGAGACAGTGTGGAGGAGAGTGTGTGGATGACAGAGTGAGACAGTGAGGAGGAGAGTGTGTGGATGACAGAGTGAGACAGTGAGGAGGAGAGTGTGTGGATGACAGAGTGAGACAGTGAGGAGGAGAGTGTGTGGATGACAGAGTGAGACAGTGTGGACGGGAGTGTGTGGATGACAGAGTGAGTGGATGACAGAGTGAGACAGTGAGGAGGAGAGTGTGTGGATGACAGAGTGAGACAGTGTGGAGGAGAGTGTGTGGATGACAGAGTGAGACAGTGAGGAGGAGAGTGTGTGGATGACAGAGTGAGACAGTGTGGAGGAGAGTGTGTGGATGACAGAGTGAGTGGATGACAGAGTGATACAGTGAGGAGGAGAGTGTATGGATGACAGAGTGAGACAGTGTGGAGGAGAGTGTGTGGATGACAGAGTGAGACAGTGAGGAGGAGAGTGTGTGGATGACAGAGAGACAGGGAAGAGGAGAGTGTGGGGCTGAGAGAGAGAGACAGGGAGGAGGAGAGTGTGGGGCTGAGAGAGTGAGACAATATGGAGGACAATGTGGGGCTGAGAGAGTGAGAGACATGGAGAGAGTGTGAGGCTGAGAGTGAGAGACGGAGGAGGAGGAGAGCGTGCAATGTAGGCCCCATGACAGAGTCTTTGAGTAAAGTGTAACCAAATGTTCTTGGAGCGATGAACACACCCCTCGCCCTATGCTTCAGTTTTCATTGGAATCAGACCCACAGGCACCTCGCATTTTACCCAGAGATGCTATCCGTCAGTCAACCAGTTGGATCCCAGCCTGGCGGCCCTCACAGTGGAGGGCTGGTCTGGTCATAGAGCACAGCTCTGTGTTCCACACTCGCGTAAGTAGAAACAGGATCTGTGTCCTAAATGACATCCCCGTTTTCTGTACACTGGCCTGTTTTCGACCAGCGTCACAGGGAGTGAGTGTGAACCCAGGACGCCGCGGGGGACACACTCACGCATAAGAACATGGATTACGAGGCAGCCCGGGGGGAGGTTTATTGTCATTTAAACAGTGTATCATGTGTATTGTCAGGGTTCTGCATCTGACAGAACACATCTGTTTTCATAAGCACTTCTGTTTGGAGACCGATGATACGTAACACCTAGTGGATCTGCGCGCCATGTGCTAGCACTGTATGGATGTTGCTGAATGACAGGCCTCACCTGAAACACACACAACCATTGGGGGTGGCAGATTGGAGGTGGCAGATTGGGGGTGGCAGATTGGGGTGGCAGTTTGGGGGTGGCTGATTGGGGGTGGCAGATTGGGGTGGCAGTTTGGGGTGGCAGTTTGGGGGTGGCTGATTGGGGGTGGCTGATTGGGGGTGGCAGATTGGGGTGTCAGATTGGGGGTGTCAGATTGGGGGTGTCAGGTTGGTGTTTCAGATTGTGGGTGTCAGATTGGGGGTGTCAGATTGGTGTTTCAGATTGGGGGTGACTGATTGGGTGTGGCTGATTGGGGGTAGCAGATTAGCTAGCGGGGTAGAGCAGCTGACCAGGAACTAACACCTTGCTACAGTAGATTTAATCCCTGTTGTGTAACATTGAAAAAACATTATCCTGTTAGTTGCTATGTACAAGAGATTCTGCTGAATGACAAATGGAGATCGTTTCTGAAACCATAGAAATAAAGGTTACAGTCAGAGGTTTGGGAATTGATAAACGCGTCTAGATATAGAAGAATTAGAATAACTAATACTGATGTCCCTCTTTGAAACATGTCAGCACAGACCGAGACCCATGACTCCTCTGTGTGTGGAAAGTTGGTGTATGGCTGACGTGGTTATGAGTGAGCTGATTAATGATGTTTGGTTCCAGAGTTCCTCACACGTATAAATACTCCTCAGATAAACAGGCTCTAAGTCTGCTTCCTGTGTCCAGCCTTGATGAATGACTTAAACATTGACCGTACATAACAAGAGGGTTAAGGTTTACTGGCCTGTGGGTTCTTGCTTGGATGCAGCAAAAGCCTGCACCTACAGACTGAAAGAGCAACCATGTGTTTAAGTCTTGCCACTTTTCCTTCCTCTGCCTCTTCTTCCTCCTTCTGCTCTTGCTGTTCTTCCTCCTGCTCCTCCTCTTCCCACAGTTCTCGAGGGTGTTGAAGAATAGGGCTTGGCCCACCTTCAAGCAGGCCAAGAGTAAGGTTTCCCCGCTCCACAGCAGTGACTTCTGTCCCACCAACTGCCATGTGAATGTGATGGAGGTGTCGTACCCCAAAACCAGCACCTCCCTGGGCAGTGCCTTCGGGGTACAGTTGGACAACAGGAAAAGTTCCACCCTGGAGAGAGGAGGACGTAACAGGGAGCAAGGTGAGAGAATAACCCCCTGACCTCTAACCATGACCCTTAACCCTAACCCTGGAGAGAGGAGGACGTAACAGGGAGCAAGGTGAGAGAATAACCCCCTGACCTCTAACCATGACCCTTAACCCTAAGCCTGGAGAGAGGAGGATGTAACAGGGAGCAAGGTGAGAGAATAACCCCCTGACCTCTAACCATGACCCTTAACCCTAAGCCTGGAGAGAGGAGGACGTAACAGGGAGCAAGGTGAGAGAATAACCCCCTGACCTCTAACCATGACCCTTAACCCTAAGCCTGGAGAGAGGAGGACGTAACAGGGAGCAAGGTGAGAGAATAACCCCCTGACCTCTAACCATGACCCTTAACCCTAAGCCTGGAGTCAGTGGAGTAAAACTGGAGAGCAAGGTGTGGAGAGTTATTTGTTAGCTACATTTCGATCCTTGCTTTCTCCACTACAGAAAGCATGTTGCTTTAAAAATGAAAGGCTGTGTAAGTGGTTGACGGCCGAGCGGTTGGTTGTGTTTCAGGAAAGCAGAACCCCATGGTCTATGTACAACACACCATCACCAGCATGGCCGCTCCGTCAGGACACAGCCTCGGCCGCACCGAGGGTCACGGCCTGCGCTTTCTGCTCCGAGAGGGGGACCTGTTGACCCTGGACTCCTACCAGAAACTACTGGGCAAACTGAGCACCCTGGTGAAGGAGATGGAGTGCCACGCCGCACAGATACATGAGTGAGTGAACGACACACACACACACACATCCACATGCACTCAAACACCCACACACCTGTGTGAACATAAACACACATACACAAATGCGTACGTTCATTTTGTCACTAATGAGGTACTTTCTCATGCAATCACCGGATGTCATTCAAGCATGTGCGTGGTTCATAATTATATATGTTCATCTGCTCTGGAGAGGTCGACTGTTTAGTTTGTCTGATTTTATTTCCATTGTGATGTGTACTGCACGTATTGCGAAATTGGCTGGGCCTGGCAGATGGGGACTTTAATAAGAAGGAAACTGTGTTATTTGGAAAATTCAGCTAATATAGCACGCACACACAGACACACACACACACACACACACACACACCCTCATCCAAGCTATGTACAGCTCATTAGAGGTGTGTCTATAACTACAGGGTAGACAGACAAGGCTAATTTACTCTGACCTCTATGGGCCTTGGGGTAAATGTGTGTGTGTGGGTGTGTGGGGGAGATTGTGCGTGCATGTCAGTGCTTGTCTGTGGATTACCGAGACTATTGATCTGTCCTGTTAAGTCTGATAGCAATAGCACAGGACTGCCAGGTATGCATCTCCTGAAGCAGAAGGTCACTTTAAAGGAGATTATCTCAAATCTCCCTGTCTTGTCTGTCTGTCTGTCCCTCCTTCTCTTTCTGTCTTTTTCTCTCTTCATCTGCTACATAATACTGGGTTTACACTACATGATTCTGGCTCTGTTTTTTAGATTAGAGACAAAATCCCTTTGTTTAATGTGAGTCTGAGATGTAATCTGAAGGCCAACGATTGCGTCTAGACGTCTCGATATTTTCACCAGATCTGAAATGCTCTTCCGCTGAGAGAGGATGCATTGGTTTGTGTGAACAGACATCAGGTCAGTAGACAATGAGAGCTTGCTGGAGGAGAAGACTGTGAGGGGTCGGATGTAAAATATCAGCGAAAAGTCAACAGGTTGTGTTGACCCCAGCAGCAGCCAGGACACATTTTCTGGCCTGCATTTGAACCTTTTACCCCTTTGTGTCAAAGTTCCCAAGCAATGCTATTGAACTGAGAATGCAAACGCTAATCATACAGCCACATTGTTGTTTTGGCCAGACTGCGCTACCAGAAATATTATTTTTTACTTGTAAAACACTGCATTGCGATGTATGACCTGTTGCCTTGAGAACCTATGCCTTTCTCCCTGTGGGCCCCCCCCTTTCTCCCTGTGGGCCTCCCCCTATCCCTCTGTAGGCCTCCCCCTCAGCCTCCCTTTCTGCCCCTTTCTGCGTCTCTGGAAGTATCTGCAGGGTGTAGCTGATGTTGTCTCCTGTCTGTTTCTCTGTAACATATATTCATGAATTAAATCAGTCACATTTGGAACAAAGGAAACATTTATTTTGTTTCAATCAGCACTTCCTTCCCTCTGCCTCTCCAAAGTGGCGACAGATTTCCAACTTCCAGTATCGCTAGAGGAACGAAATGGGAATAGAGAGAGAATACATGAATAGGTATTTATTGCGTAAGTTCTGGGCAGTGACCACTGCAACCTTTGACCTTTTGTTTCAAGACTCCAGACAGAGATCTCACAGCTGTCCAAGGATGTGCCTGACAACGCGGTCTATACATCTCCTCTCTCCCCTCTCCCTCTCCCCTTCTCCCTCCCTTCCATGTTCCTCTTCTCTCCTCCTCTCCTCCTCCCCTCCTCCTAAGGGTCAAGCTGAGGTCACTATGTAGGGGATAGGGGGCAAGCTGGGGTCACTTTGTTGGGGATAAGGGTCAAGCTGAGGTCACTATGTAGGGGATAGGGGGCAAGCTGGGGTCACTTTGTTGGGGATAAGGGTCAAGCTGAGGTCACTATGTAGGGGATAAGGGGTCAAGTTGGGATCACAATGTAGGGGATAAGGGTCAAGCTGGGGTCGCTATGTAGGGGATAGGGGTCAAGCTGGGGTCACTATGTAGGGGATAGGGGGCAAGCTGGGGTCACTTTGTTGGGGATAAGGGGTCAAGTTGGGATCACAATGTAGGGGATAAGGGTCAAGCTGGGGTCGCTATGTAGGGGATAGGGGTCAAGCTGGGGTCACTTTGTAGGGGATAAGAGGTCAAGTTGGGATCACAATGTAGGAGATAAGGGTCAAGCTGAGGTCACTATGTAGGGGATAGGGGTCAAGCTGGGGTCACTATGTAGGGGATAGGGGTCAAGTTGGGGTCACTATGTAGGGGATAGGGGTCAATTTGGGATCCATGAACCTCTCCCTTCAGCTCCAGTACTCCAGCACATCTGTCCTCTCTGACTGGTTCCTGTCCTCTTGGATTTCACCAGCCTGCTGAGGGGTCTGAGGGATCTGTGATCCTGAGGCTGTTTGTGATGAGGGAGATGGATGTCCAACTAAAGGCTATTGTCAAGGGCCATGATGTATTTCATTAAAGAGACTCCTTGATGAACAAGGAACCAGGCAAGCCTAGTTCAGCCGGCCCGCAGTTAAGAGAGGTGATCGTTGTTGCGCCTCCCTGGAGGCGAACCTGGGTCTCCCACGTGAGAGGTTGTCTTTAACTGGCTTCAGGCTCAGGACTACAGAGGCATGGACTGAAAGGGCTGCTTTCATCCTGTGGCTCTTCCCTTGTTCAAGTTAACCACTATGCCACAGAGCAAAACATTTGCTGTAACATCACGCAGTTTGAATATTTAGCTAGACACCATTGACCATTGTGATAAACTGAGTAACATTTCTTATTAAGTTTAACCACAACTAGAATCTATGAACTTTATGGCTTTTGCCACTGGCTGTTTTAACAGCTTATTAGCCATTCATGAATGACATTGATACAATAACTATCAATATAGGTGACGATAACAGATTTTTCGACAAGTGAAAGGACGAGAGAATTGTGTAGCCAGTTTGTCTATCCTGAACAAATCCTAATATCCACCAGAAATGTTTTATTTTAGGCTTCCTATTCGTAGCTACAGAAGGTTGTAGCCAGCAATGTTTTTGTCTGTCCTGAACAGATCCTATGGCATAATGTTTTTGACAATGACAGGAGTTGAACACAGGACCTGTTGTTCTGTAGGTTGTGTCTCAAACCGCTACACTATTTAACAAGAGATAGTCAGTCAGTCTGGCAGTTAGTCAGTAAGTCAGTAAGAGACACTCGCCCTTTTAGTCTGGTTCTGCTTACGCGGTCCGGCAAAAACTAATAAGAGAGGGAAGAACTCTTTATGTCTCCCTCTTTCACTATCACTGTCTTTGTCTCTCTACCTCTGTTTAGCCGCTTTGAGGAGGATGTGGGTGGGGCTTAGAATATGACAGGCACTTTGGTTTGAAGAGGGTGTGGGTGGGGCTTAGAATATGACAGGCACTTTGGTTTTGAAGAGGGTGTGGGTGGGGCTTAGAATATGACAGGCACTTTGCTTTGAAGAGTGTGTGGGTGGGGCTTAGAATATGACAGGCACTTTGGTTTCAAGAGGGTGTGGGTGGGGCTTAGGATATGACAGTCACTTTGTTTTGAAGAGGGTGTGGGTGGGGCTTAGAATATGACAGGCACTTTGGTTTCAAGAGGGTGTGGGTGGGGCTTAGGATATGACAGGCACTTTGTTTTGAAGAGGGTGTGGGTGGGGCTTAGAATATGACAGGCACTTTGGTTTCAAGAGGGTGTGGGTGGGGCTTGTTCCTTCTGGAGCAGGTCAACATGAGGACTTTAACTATTAGTCTCTTCTCCTGCACTGTACCTCAGTGGGACAGTAAGTGCATTTGCCTAAACGTTTCATTGACCCAGAGAAGGGAAAACGTGAGGAGATGTGTTTGCCATTTGTCAGTACTGTGAAAGAAGAATTAGCATTGTAGAAAAATAAATTTTTGAAGAAAAACCATTATAGTCTGACAATGAACAAGACACGAACAAACTGTACATAATGTGTCCATAACGCTCTATAATGTGTATGCAGCTAATGTAGATATACATCGCTAAAACATGTTTTGTAAAGTTCATCTCTGTTTTGGTCTCAATGTCTGACAGAATGGGAATTCTTTGAAAAATAAGTTTCCCACCATGTTCTTCTGGAGCTGCACTTCCATCTTGGCGCTGATCATCTACTCACTGACTATTCGCTCTTGCCCCCCTGGCTGTCGACATTTCCGCAGCTTGGCCTTGAATTATTGGATTAGAACAATTTGCCTGTTTCGTATAAAACATAAAATATTCTTCCCAGAGAACAAAGGGTTACCAAAAGATTTGAGTGTGATTAGTGAAAGCAGCAGATGTAAAGGGGATGCCATGGTGGCTGAGGGGAACAAGGGGGGCTCTGACCTCTTCTAAATGATCGAGTGTCAAAAGCTACTTATTTCTGTCAGACACATTGTCCTCTTCTCTCCGGTAAATCCCAGCTCCTTGGAGGACAAAAACTACAGCACAACATGTTCTGTCTTTGTTAAGATTCAATTAATAGACCAAACCTTCGTGCCACAAAAATTCACAGTGTTAATGTAGGCACATTTGATTCTTATCTCTAACGGGTTCCCCTAAACATGGAGTTTGATGTGTTTTCTCAAAATTCTGTTTTATCTTTTCTCAAGTATGTGTTTCAGTTAAAGATCTCCAGTTTTGAGAGGATTATTATGAAATGTGATGTCAATGATTAATTACATGAGAATTTCTTTATAGATCGTTCTGGAAGAATGTCGATCCTGGATTTTAATTGCGCTTTAATAGCCCATCTGGCTCTTTAGTTCAGGGCCTCCGAAAGATTCCAGAATGTAAACGAAGTGTCAACAAATGAAGGGCAAAAAGAACCCAGATGATAAAAAATCTGCTTTGAGTTTGGAAGAGATTTTGTGGGATCATAACTGGGGGAGCAGGAGTGTGGAGTGTCAGCGGGGGTCAAGCTCAAAAAAGGTATTTAACCTAAAGTGTGAGCAAGGTCATAACATTACCGGCTTGTAAAAAACGACCAGTAAGAATCGTTGGATTAAATAGTGCTCCATTTCCTACAGAGTTTCTTACTAAAACTTCGGTCCCCAAAATTAATCTTGTGAAAATTGTTTTTATAAATATGGAAGGAGAGAGTACCAGAGGTACCATAGACCTGGATACTATAGCAGTGTCTGGCTAGGGAGATGTCATAAATTACATTTAAATTCAGAAACAACACCCAAGTACAAATGTCAAGTTGGTGCCGTCAATGGTGACAATGAATGTAAAAATGAAAAGGTTAGTCTATCTAACACTTTTTCGTTTTTTTTTTCACGTTTTGTTTTTTTTCACTCCCTCTTGACCATTGCTTTGTCTTTTACCATGTTTCTCTTTTCTCTTTCCCTGTTTCCTTTCCTCTCTACTTTTCCTCTGTATTCCTCTCTGTTCTCCGTATGCCCTATGACCCCGCCCTACCGGGTTGTTCTACCTCTGATGCCACGCCCACAGGCCCTTTGCCTGCCCAAACTGGTTGGTTGTTGGTCGAGAAGGATTTAAATATCCCTTAACTCTTTGCTCTACTATATAACAAAGGACGAGCTTCTGCGTTTGTAATAAATGCGAGTGAATTGTGGCAGCACAAACACATTACCAGGGTAGCTAAATATAAACACCATCATAATGGATTTTGGCAAAATACTCCATGAAAACAAGTCAGAACTGCAGTGATCATATTAAGTGGGGTGTTCATACTTTTGCTGATCTACAGGCAGTTATAACTCGATAACCTTACCACTGGTCACGCTTTCTAGCAATATGCTGGTCTCATGAATTTATTTATTTTCAAACACTTATGGAATGTCAAGTTGTCCTTGTTGTTGAACCAGGACTAAGCACCAGAAAAATCAATGATCAGACCCTTCTCCATGGCGATGGAATTCCACTGCATGCTAGAGGAGCATTGTCGTGTGCTCCAGAGTGGGCATTAAAGTGGGCATCGACAGGGCATCGACGGGGATCCCGGCTCCTCTGAACGGACGAGGAGGGAGGATTGGATAGAGAGGGGTAGAGGGAGGGGGAGACGAAGGAGATGACGATAGGATGGCAGAACAGACAAAGCGGCTACATAATCTATCGTGTGATGTTGTGCGTGTGTGAGACAAGAGGGCGGCTTGTTTACTTCCCCGTACGCCCATTGGGACCTGGGTGACTGCCATGACAGAATGGGAAACACACACAGAGGCTGGCATGAGTGGGAGGACTTTCAAATGCCAGCCGGCATGGCATTCTGAGTGTGTGTCTGGTTTGTGTACAGACCAATGCAGAGACCCGGGCCTCGTGTTGGTTGGAAACACAGCTCCCTGTATTTGTCTACACGGGTTGCTGCCACGGAGAAAAGACATTGAAACTACAGTGTCTTGACTGTCCCACATGATCCCAGCCCCCTACGGCCCACCAGTAGGGTTTAGTGTAGGGGTGATTTGGGACAGTGGATGTGAGCCACAGCTGAAGGACAGTGGAGCATGTGGATTAGTTTGACAGCGGATTTGGGCTGATGTGTTCTAGATAGGTTTTAGGGGTTTTGTTGGCAACTGAGAGCTGGTATCAGTGCCGCCACCTGTGGGAGATGAGGACATACTCCATGGATGTTGTGGAGTATGATCCTGCAGAAGCAAGACAGCGCCTTGTCGTCTGACCAACAAGGCTCTTGCCAATCTGAGGTCCCGTCATTTCTTTTTATTAATAATAACCCTTCCAGAGATAGTCAGTGAAAGTGAGGCAGAGGCACAAAGCCGTCTTCGCTTACCTTCCTGAAACAATTTGTGAGGAGAACTCAGCAATACACATTGTCTTTGTTTCAGGGACTAGACCAAGAATGACCTTTCACAGCTGCTGTTGATTTTCCACTTGCTTGCGTGAGGTAAACAGATGTTTCCCATGCCAGCAAATTCTTTTTATTGAACTGAATTTAGATAGGCGGACCGATTGAAACAAATAGAGATAGAACACTAGAAACTGAGAGATAGACCCAGAGAGAGAGTGTGGGATGGAGCGGAGATAGAAAGGAGTGTGTGATGGGTTGTGATGGTTAACACAGATTGCAGAAGGTTTGACGTTGTTAGTGAACACCAGCTGCAGTGGAAACATGCATGCCAGCACACACACAAACACTCATCCATTTATATGTTTTCACGTTGTCACGTTTTCTTCACATAGACATGCACAGACGTCTTGATGACATCAGCTTTGAATCAGTGTGAAGCATGTTTTCTGTGTGAAGTCATCCTGGTGGGCTGTTGAGGAGTGCTGAATGGAAGTCTTAGATCATGCTGTTGTCTGTTGGAGAGACTGTCTGTTGTCTGTTGGGGATGTTGTCTGTTGTCTGTTGGGGATACTGTCTGTTGTCTGTTGGGGATGCTGTCTGTTGGGGATGTTGTTGGTTGGGGATGTTGTCTGCTGTCTGTTGGGGATGCTGTCTGTAATCTGTTGGGGATGCTGTCTGTTGTCTGTTGGGGATGTTGTCTGTTGGGGATGTTGGCTGTTGGGGATCTTGTCTGCTGTCTGTTGGGGATGCTGTCTGTTGGGGATGCTGTCTTTTGGGAATGCTGTCTGTTGGGGATGTTGTCTGCTGTCTGTTGGGGATGATGTCTGTCATCTTTTTGGGGATGTTGTCTGTTGGGGATGCTGTCTGCTCTCTGTTGGGGATGCTGTCTGTTGGCTGTTGGGGATGTTGTCTGTTGGCTGTTGGGGATGTTGTCTGCTGTCTGTTGGGGATGCTGTCTGTTGTCTGTTGGGGATGTTGTCTGCTGTCTGTTGGGGATGCTGTCTGTTGTCTGTTGGGGATGTTGTCTGCTGTCTGTTGGGAATGCTGTTTGTTGGGGATGTTGTCTGTTGGCTGTTGGGGATGTTGTCTGTTGGAGATGCTGTCTGTTGGGGATGTTGTCTGCTGTCTGTTGGGGATGTTGTCTGTTATCTGTTGGGGATGTTGTCTGCTGTCTGTTGGGGATGTTGTTTGTTATCTGTTGGGGATGCTGTCTGTTGGGGATGCTGTCTGTTGGGGATGTTGTCTGCTGTCTGTTGGGGATGCTGTCTGTTGGGGATGCTGTCTGTTGGGGATGCTGTCTGTTGTCTGTTGGGGATGCTGTCTGTTGTCTGTTGGGGATGTTGTCTGCTGTCTGTTGGGGATGCTGTCTTTTGTCTGTTGGGGATGCTGTCGGCTGTCTGTTGGGGTTGCTGTCTGTTGGGGATGCTGTCTGTTATCTGTTGGGGAAGCTGTATGCTGTCTGTTGGGGATGTTGTCTGCTGTCTGTTGGGGATGCTGTCTGTTGGGGATGTTGTCTGTTGGGGATGTTGTCTTTTGGGGATGCTGTCTGTTATCTGTTGGGGATGTAGTCTGTTGTCTGTTGGGGATGTTGTCTGTTGGGTGTATTCTTAGTAATACGCCCCTCTCTCTCTCTCTCTTTTCCTCCCCCCCACCCCAGTCTGCTCTCTTCGATTACTCTCCCCCCTGCCTCGGACATGAAGACACCAGAGAGTTACATCTCGACGGAGAGCGAAGGGGAGAGAGGAGAAAAAGAAAGCGAAGCGGAGAGAGGAGAGAAGAATGGGAAGAAGGTGTGTTTCAACGTAGCGGGAGATGAACAGGAGGACTCGGGACATGACACCATCAGCAACAGAGACAGCTACAGGTAATTACAGAGAGAGAGGGGGATGATTCTGGGAGAGGGAGGGATTGAGGAGGGGAGGAGGATGGGCGAAAGAGATGAGAGCAGGGCTCCTTTTCTTCTCTTCTACTGTAGTGAAGAGAAGAAAAGGAGTGAGAGTGATGAGGGGATATGGTGGGGTGACAACGAGTGTAGGGATGACAGTAGATAGAGGGATGACAGAGGTAGTGTGATGCCTGGAGGTGAAGGGATGATGGGAGGTTGACGGGTGATTATTAGCCTATTCTAATAACTGTTAACTCCACACTGAGGCTGTATAATAGATAATAATAGATCAATACCAATATTCAGCATTAGAGTCAGTGATAGATCAATACCAGTATTCAGTATTAGAGGTAGTGATAGATTAATATGAGTATTCAGTATTAGAGGTAGTGATAGATCAATACCAGTATTCAGTATTAGAGGTAGTGATAGATCAATACCAGTATTCAGTATTAGAGGTAGTGATAGATTAATATGAGTATTCAGTATTAGAGGTAGTGATAGATCAATACCAGTATTCAGTATTAGAGGTAGTGATAGATTAATATAAGTATTCAGTATTAGAGGTAGTGATAGATCAATACCAGTATTCAGTATTAGAGACAGTTATAGATCAATACCAGTGTTCAGCATTAGAGTCAGTGATAGATCAATACCAGTATTCAGAATTAGAGGCAGTGATAGATCAATACCAGTGTTCAGTATTAGAGACAGCAATAGATTAATACCAGTGTTCAGAAATAGAGGCAGTAATATATTAATACCAGTGTTCAGTATTAGAGGCAGTGATAGATTAATACCAGTGTTCAGTATTAGAGGCAGTGATAGATTAATACCAGTGTTCAGTATTAGAGGCAGTGACATTGTATGTCTACGTGGTGGATGATGTCTTCCTGTGTGTCTTCCCTTAGTGACTGTAACAGCAACAGGAACTCCATTGCGTCCTTCACCAGCGTCTGTAGCAGTCACTGCAGCTCCTATGTTCATTCTGACGACATGGACTCAGGTAAAATGCGCCGCCTCCTCACCCCGTACCCCCCCCGCAGTAGTTCTACACACAGTGACCATGCATCTGAAGCATCAGCCTCGTGTTCAGCCACAGTTTGTGCGCTAATAAGCGCCGTTCGGAACGCAGGACTCCGGCTTGTTCTAGATGTCCCATGGATGTTCTAATACAATAAATACAATATCTAGTTCTGTCCAAATAATAAGAACCTCTGTTTCACGTCCCAGGAACATCAGGTGTGGGTGTCTGTGAATGGACGTGTGTGTGTGTGTGATAATGCATTGTCTTAGAGTAGATGTTCATGACCCAGGCTCACCTCCCCTGCCTTACATTAGTCATATTGACTGACAGCCCAGGATCAGAACGATTTACTTTACAGATCGAAGTTCAAGCCCTCATCTAGTCCACAGTGTAACACACACACACACCTTACCCAACCACAACACACACACACACACACCTTACCCAACCACAACACACACACACACACACACACCTTACCCAACCACAACACACACACACACACACACCTTACCCAACCACAACACATACACACACACCTTACCCAACCACAACACACACACACACACCTTACCCAACCACAACACACACACACACACACACACCTTACCCAACCACAACACACACACACACACCTTACCCAACCACAACACACACACACACACCTTACCCAACCACAACACATACACACACACCTTACCCAACCACAACACACACACACACACCTTACCCAACCACAACACACACACACACCTTACCCAACCACAACATCTAATAACACACGCGCACACATACACACATACACACACACACTGCTCAACCACTGTGTCGAATAGCCCATCTCTCCATCTCTGGTTGACTGAGGATGATTGTCTGACTACATGATTATAGCTTTTATACCAGGATCTGACTCCTAACTGGCATCCAGTGTAATACATTGTAAACTACATCTGCCCAGAGCCCTGGTTACAACTGGCACAGTACAACTGGTACAGTACATAGTGAATAGGGTGTTGAAAGCCCCACCCACCACCATGACAACAGAAAGCTTGTGATTGTGTATGGAATAGCCATAATGTAGATGAGTGTCAATATGGATGAGTGTGATATTGGGTATGGATGAGTGTGATATTGGGTATGGAGCGTGTGAATGGGTATGGATGAGTGTTATTGGGTATGGATGGGTGTGACTGGGTATGGATGAGTGTGACTGGGTATGGATGAGTGTGATTGGATATGGATGAGTGTGACTGGGTATGGATGGGTGTGACTGGGTATAGATGAGTGTTATTGAGTATGGATGGGTGTGACTGGGTATGGATGAGTGTGACTGGGTATGGATGAGTGTGATTGGATATGGATGAGTGTGACTCGGTATGGATGGGTGTGACTGGGTATGGATGAGTGTGATTGGGTATGGATGAGTGATAGACCATGGCAGGCATTTTGCCACATGCTGTAGAGTGTTACGTAAGGGGTTCTACAGCTGTTTCCTGTCAAACTTCCCTGGTCTGTATTCTTCAAAACAAAGACCTATCACACACACACACACACACACTCCAACACACACACACACCCACACACTAACACACACACTCCAACACAGCTGAACATAGGTGACAACTTTGTGCTCCTCCTCCTTCTCTCTCTCCCACTCTCTCTCTCTCCTCCCTCCCTCTCTCTTGTCTCTTTCTACTTCTCTCTTTTCTCTCTCTTTTCTGTGTCTGATGCTGACTGATGACTGTGACTCTTGTTCTGTAGGAGATGAGATGTCTACCAGTGTCTGGATCTCGCATGACAAGCAGAAGAAACTCCACGGCTTCCTGGAGCACCTCTTCAGCCAGGTGTGTACTTACATTCACCACTCTGTCACATGTTCTTCCTCCCAAAGAGTGCACTTCTTCACTCGCTTTGTGCACTTTTTCCTTTCACTGACTGGAGAGAATGACTGTAGTGGAAATTCTATATAGTATAGAGGGGTTTTCCAAATAGATCAGGGCCAACTGGAGTGGGAACTGTGATGTTGGACCTGGCTTCCTCTTCTTGTCATGCCTCAGCCACTCCTCGAGGTTCAGTGTGCATCTGCAAGCTCAAATTAGCTTTTTCACAGAGGAAGGGTTTCTTTAACCTGTGTGTACGTGCTGAAAAATACCCTCCTGGTTTAGCAAACAGTTTGGTAACATCTTTGATACCAAAAGATGATGACTTGATCTTTGATACTCCCAAACTTGCCAGGGAGTAGTTGCTACAAGGGAAGGCCATAACAAATAAATAAATAAATATATAAAACAACTCTAGCCCTTGTATATCTTCACACTTTCCATCCTATTTATTTTTATGTCTGAATCGCGCAATTCAATCAAATCGGTATTGCAGTTTGTACAAGTATCTGTATTCCCAATGGCCAGAAATACATATAGACTGTTCTTGGTACTCTATATAAATCTACAGTTACTACCAGACTGGTCTTGGTACTGTATAAAACTTACATCAACTACCAGACTGGTCTTGGTACTACATAAAACCATCTACTATCAGTCTGGTCTTGGTACTATATTCAACCTACATCTACTGCCAGACTGGTCTTGGTACTGTATAAAATCTACTACCAGTCTGGTCTTGGTACTGTATAAAATCTACTACCAGCCTGGTCTCAGTACTGTATGTAAACCTACTGTAGTGCATCATGGGATGAATATTGTAAATAAAGACGCATTGCTGTGGTGTGTTTGAATTCCAGCATGGTGACACATTATCATGCCCTTCTTTCTTTATGAGTCATCTGAGTAAATGAACTGCCTATAATTAACCTCCTATTGCGTCTCTGTGAAAACACTCAGAAGAGGTGTGTTTAAAATGTCACTTGGCTGAAACGAAACTAGTCAAACCCATAGACAAACTGAGCCCTGCACCCTGGACCCACAACGACTTTGAATGTCCTGTTCCTGTCAGTACTACTAATCCTACCACAGTCCGGACAGCCAGAACCAGCAGACCAGGTGGGTTGACAGAGATTTACTTTATTGATTTTATACATGCATAGAAATCAACTGAGACCAAGGTCTGAGTCCTGCATTACAACAATAAAACACATACAAAATATTGATACATGCACTAAAACATTTAACATCACTCTGAATGGTATTCCATGAGTGTGGGTGAGTAGTTTTACCCAGTTTTGACTTGGCCTGTGGCAAACAGTAACAGAGTTTTGGCCCCGCGAAGTAACCACCCTCAAATTCAAAGACAGAGCTTTGGATGGAAGGACTGACCATTGTGGAATCCACATTATAGTTTGGATCGTGTTGACGGGATTTAGAGTGTTTATATATATTCACTTTGTTTACAAATATTGGAGTCGAACAAACAAATACTTTATGTCCTGTGGAAACTTAAAGGGGCACCGTGTAGAATCCCGCCTCTAAGTTTTACAGTGCTGAATTTAAACAATACCACAACTTGTCTCCTCCTCGTCTTCTCTTGCCAAATAAGACTGGTATAGTATTAGATAGGCCAGGGTGGTTTAGGGTCAGAAGGATAGTGTCTAAAATGAGTATGAGAAGACTAAAAGTTAATGCAAACTGACAAACAGACCGGTGAGAAAGTTTAAATGGAGAATATCTCAGGCACTTGGAACAATTTCATAGAAGGACATATCTGAAACATCGACATTGATGGCTTCCGTTCATTTATGCTTGCATTTATGCTAGTAATACTGTATGAATCTTACACATTGCCCCCTTAAAAATAACTTTGGATATGTTTATTGGTTTATACTTTCAACATGTTTTAACAGTGTTACTCTGGTCTCTGTCTAGACATGGCTCAATGCCTCCTGTCGGAAGAGCAGGTCCAGTGTTTTATCTGTCAGGACGTGTTCTCTGAGCCAGTGTCTACGCCGTGTGGACATAACTTCTGCATGGCCTGTATCGCCGGATACTGGGACAACAATGACTTCTGCCAATGTCCTCTGTGTAAAAGAGTGTTTGACCGGAGGCCATATCTCCTGGTCAACACTTTCGTTGAGGATATGGCTACTCAGTTCAGGCAGGCAGTTCAGCTGGAAGCAACTGAACTGGGAGAAGGGCCCTGTGGCGTTTTCATTGGGACCAAGCGCCGGGCCCTTGAGTCCCACTGTGAGCCTCGACAGATAGACCCAGCCCTGAAGAGACACAAGCTGACGGATCCTGTTGACGACCCGAAACACGGAACGTGCCAGAAGCATGATGGTCTCCTGCAGATGTTCTGTCGGACCGACCAGATGCCAGTGTGCCGGGTCTGCACTGAGATGGACCACCAGGGACACCACGCAGTCCCCCTGGAGGAAGAGTGTGGACAGAGGAAGGCTGAGCTGGGGAGGAGGGAGGCGGAGGTGCAGCAGATGATCCTGGAGCGACGGCAGAAGATCCAGGAGATCAAGGACTCAATAGAGCTCAGCTGGAGAGACACAATGAGAGAGACCGAAAACGGAGCACAGATTAAGGCCTTCACTGCTCTGATGGATCTCATTGAGGACAGCCAGGCTAGTCTCATTCGGTTTGAGAGGGAGATGCGTGACATGAAACATGAAGCAGTAAAGAGGAGGGGCAGCGGTTTCGTCAAAGAGCTGGAACAAGAAATCAGTCTTCTGCAAACGGGAAATGCTGAGCTGAAGCAGCTCTCTGAAATTGAGGACCACCTCCACTTCATCACGACCTCCCAATCCCCTTTTATGCTTCTGCCTACCAAAAACTGGTCTGAGATCAGGGTTTACAGCCCGGTATGTAAGGGGGATGTAAGGCTAGCGGTGTCTCAGAGACAGCTGATGGAGGAGACAGTCAGAACCGTGTCCCTGCTGCAGGAGAAACTAAAGAGCGGACTGAAGAGTTTGCGTGACGCTGAGCTGAAGAGTGTCCAGTGTGTTGCAGTGGATGTGACCCTGGATCCAGACACAGCCCATGCTAGACTTGGCATCTTTAAGGACGGCAGAGAGGTCAGGCATAGATGCAACAAAAGGAATGTTACTGACCATCCGGGCAGGTTTGGCCTAGGTTGCTGTGTGCTGGGTAAGGAGGGCTTCTCCTCAGGGAGATTCTACTACGAGGTGCTAGTCAGGGGTAAGACCAGATGGGAGTTAGGGGTAGCCAGAGAGTCCATGGATAGGAAAAAAAGAGCGCCAATGGTCCCTCATGAGAGACTCTGGACATTGGGGCTAAGGTCGAGAAATAAGTACAACGCTATCTCAAAAAAAGCCATCCACCTCTCCCTAAGTGAGGTGCCCCAGAAGGTGGGTGTGTTTGTGGATTATGAGGGGGGGCAGGTCTCCTTCTATGATGTGGGTAACATTTCCCACATCTACTCTTTCACCGGCTGCAACTTTGTCGAGAAACTCTACCCATACTTCTGCCCCTTTAACAAAAAAGATGCCAACGAGGCCCCCTTGGTCATTTCTCCTGTCAAAGACTCTGACTCGTCCAGTGATTCGTATGCCGACAAAGACTCGTCCATGGACTCAGACTAACCCTGTGGGTCACATGATTGTTATGACAGGATAATCATTGGGGATTCAGGATGACTTTAAATCTTTTTCATTTTGTGTGAGAGACAATGCAGAACTCCACCTGATGCTACTACATTCCACATATGCTCTTTTCAGTAGATGTGTGTAATATATCAGATCTCTGTTGTACATTGAATGTCTGATATGTCTGATCATCTTTAATTTCCACTAGACTAAGACATTTCAGAACCAGATCACAGCCGTGGATTACATGAAAGATTCCAGCGGTCTCCCCCGAGTTGGGTAGGACTGCCTGCAGTTCCTTCACACCTTATTTATGGAACAAGCGGGCAGATACAACTCTGATGTCCCTTGCCCATTTAAAAAATGTAATGGAGGATCAATATGTTGTCTGTGATTGTTTCTGTTGAATTTTTTGACTGTTTTGTATGTTTGGAAATGTTCTTTTTATGTTGTGTGCCTAACTGTACACATAAAAATGTCTACACAGGGCATGGCCTCAAAAGAGATCTGTTTTTCCTGTTAAAACAAAATGTTTATTTTATTTTTATTCAGTATATTATACACAGTCAGACAGATTTTCAGTATATCTGATAATCTTTACAATATATTGAATTTGTT
Source organism: Esox lucius (assembly GCF_011004845.1). Classification (NCBI taxonomy): domain Eukaryota; kingdom Metazoa; phylum Chordata; class Actinopteri; order Esociformes; family Esocidae; genus Esox; species Esox lucius. The sequence continues at coordinate 28,843,556 of NC_047589.1, forward strand.
TCTATAATGTATTGAACATATGTATTGGAAATAAATTAAATACAAGGACTTCACATTTCCATATTTTCTCTCCCTGTCCATGTTTGTTTCTACTGTTTGTGTGAGAGTGTGTTTGTGGATTTATGTTTTATGTGAGTGTGTGGTATTTGCGGGATGAGGTTCTTTAGCATTATGGTAATGGTCTGTTGAGACATTATCCAAACCAATTTACAGTCACCATGTGTTCAATGCTCATTTAAGGTCTGTATACTGCCATCAAACATGCCATTAGTCAGTTCTCGATCCTCTGTAACTGAGAAACCAAGGGGAGGCGTATCAGTGGATGTGTGGTGTAGAGGTGGAGGCGTGGTGTAGAGGTGGAGGCGTGGTGTAGAGGTGGAGGCGTGGTGTAGAGGTGGAGGCGTGGTGTAGGGGTGGAGGCGTGGTGTAGGGGTGGAGGCGTGGTAGAGAGTTGGAGGCGTGGTGTAGAGGTGGAGGCGTGGTGTAGGGGTGGAGGCGTGGTGTAGAGGTGGAGGCGTGGTGTAGAGGTGGAGGCGTGGTGTAGAGGTGGAGGCGTGGTGTAGGGGTGGAGGCTTAGCGTAGCTGTATCTTTCTGCCTTTTTATCTCTGTGTCTCTGTTTTTGTGTCTCTGTGTCTCACTGTGTCTGCCTGTCTCTGTCTCTCTGACTCTGTGTCTGTCTGTCTCTCTGACTCTGTGTCTATCTGTCTCTGTTTCTCTGACTCTGTGTCTGTCTGTCTCTCTGACTCTGTGTCTGTCTGTCACTCTCTCTCTGACTCTGTGTCTGTCTGTCTCTCTGACTCTGTGTCTGTCTGTCACTCTCTCTCTGACTCTGTGTCTGTCTGTCTCTCTGACTCTGTGTCTGTCACTCTCTCTCTGACTCTGTGTCTGTCTGTCACTCTCTCTCTGACTCTGTGTCTGTCTGTCTCTCTGACTCTGTGTCTGTCTGTCTCTGTTTCTCTGACTCTGTGTCTGTCTGTCTCTCTGACTCTGTGTCTGTCTGTCTCTGTTTCTCTGACTCTGTGTCTGTCTGTCTCTCTGACTCTGTGTCTGTCTGTCTCTGTTTCTCTGACTCTGTGTCTGTCTGTCTCTCTGACTCGGTCTGTCTGTCTCTGTGTCTCTTTGTTTCTCTGTTTCGATCTGTCTTTGTGTCTCACTGTCTCTGTGTCTCTCTGACTGTGTCTGTCTTTCCCTGTGTGTGTCTGTCCCTGGGTTTTCTGTGTCTCTATGAGTCTCTGTTTCTGTGTCTTTCTGACTCTGGGTCTGTCTGTCTCTGTGGTCTTCAGGTGGAGTCCATCACCAGCCTACTGAGAGGAGAGGTGGTGACCAAGGCCTTTGAGCAGACCAAGTGTTTCACACCTGGAAGAGGACTTCAAGGTAAAGATGTCCCAAATGGCACCCTGGCTTTTTCTGGGTGCCATTTCCCCTAAACAACTATTGAGAATCGCTTTATCACTAAAAACATGTTTTTTCAATGTCTCTGCTACCATAATACATTTAATTGCCTTTAGCGTCTTCATATGGTGTTAATGAACACAACTGAGTAACGTAAACCAAATTGAAATCCAAGAAATGTGTGTGATTTCAAGTTACAAGTAGCTCCTTATTGGTGGGATTGAAATAGAAACAACTCTGAATCTGCCCTCTGCTAAGTAGGAGAAAGATTGTGTGTTTTGTTTAATCTCATCACTCACTTAACTCCAGTTCCGTGAAGGAAGTGTCAATGTCATCTACAGGGCACCTTTCTGTATTTGGTCTTAGATTCTGATTGAAAACTACAATACATTTGCACAATTGTTGTGCCTGAAATTTTTGGTCTGGCTGTTAGCCAACATAGTTCTAGCCTTATTAGCGTAGGTGAGTCTTGACGTAACATATCACAGTACAAACACAGTTACAGTTATAATCAGTTACACCCAGCTGAAATGAGACACCAGAAACTCACCCATTGGCAGCTTCTTGTCACTGTTGCTATGGCTGGTTCAGAATCATAGACCACTGTCACATCATGACGTTGGCATGCCAACACTGTGTGTGTAGCAGTCGGACTGGAACTACATGGTTCCCGGGACCTAAAGCCAGATCGTACATCAATCGGGAGGGAGGTTTGCCTTTCAACTGCAGAAGGAAAAACTCAATACTCTTTTTCCCCCCTCTGTTTACTTATCTCTCGTTTCTCTTTACATCTGTATTTCTCACTCTCTCACAATCCCTCTCTTTTGTCTCTTTCTATCTCTTTCCCTCTATCTCTCTGTCACTCTAACCCACTGTCTGTGTCTCTTTCCCTGTATCTCTCTGTCACTCTAACCCACTGTCTCTGTCTCTTTCCCTCTATCTCTCTGTCACTCTAACCCACTGTCTCTTTGTCTCTTTCCCTCTATCTCTCTGTCACTCTAACCCACTGTCTCTGTCTCTTTCCCTCTATCTCTCTGTCACTCTAAACCACTGTCTCTTTGTCTCTTTCCCTCTATCTCTCTGTCACTCTAACCCACTGTCTCTGTCTCTTTCCCTCTATCTCTTTGTCACTCTAACCCACTGTCTCTGTCTCTTTCCCTCTATCTCTCTGTCACTCTAACCCACTGTCTCTGTCTCTTTCCCTCTATCTCTCTGTCACTCTAACCCACTGTCTCTGTCTCTTTCCCTCTTTCTCTCTGTCACTCTAACCCACTGTCTGTCTCTTTCCCTCTATCTCTCTGTCACTCTAACCCACTGTCTCTGTCTCTTTCCCTGTATCTCTCTGTCACTCTAACCCACTGTCTCTGTCTCTTTCCCTGTGTCTCTCAATCTCCCTAGAATCCATCCCTCTGCCTTTTCACCACGATCCTTTCATCTCACATGCCTTCCTTTGTCTGCCTTCCTTTTCCTGGTTGATTTGTGCAGGGTTTTAGCAGGGGTCTAACAGTGCATTTGAGAGCCCCCCCACCCCCGCTTCCTCCTACTAAAGAAAAAGGATCTACAGAAGAAACAGTGTGCTCAGATAACACTGCAGCCTCAATCAGAGCTCTGCTACTTCCTGTGTATGTGTCTGTGTGTGTGTTTGTGTGTGTGTTCAGGTTTGTGCGTGTGGAGCTACACAGATCCTATCCTAACTTCCATCTGAAGCCGCCCTTACGCAGGCAGACACTTTTTGATGTTTGTTTCACATACCACCAATCAGATCCTCCCTGCCAAAAGATCTTGTGAAAAGGTCTGACGTGATTCGTCTGAAGACCAATTAGTGGCTGGGGAGAAAAAAACACTCTGAACTGTTCTTCCTGTATAAACGCAAGAGATGACCGAGTTCTGTCACCAGGGTAGAGTGATCAGAAGAGATGGTCTGTGTGTGTGTTTGATCAATGCTACGTATTCAACACATGGTTCTTTACCTCTCTGATGTATGTGTCTGGTCGTCGTCAGCCCTTGTAAGCCCAGGCAGATAGGCTTAGTATCTGTGGTAACAGCATGGATGTGGACTGGAGAATTTAAGGATTTAGGTCTCCTGTGTGTCTGAGTGTGTGTTTGGGATTATCTAACAAGTGGTGCATTCCTCCATTATATCCCATCCAACACCCCTTCCCCAAACACACACAGTAGAACAAATCCTCAAATATTCCAGTTGCCAGTGCCATTGATATATGTATTAGTGTAAGATGACCTTATTTTATTTGAATAAACGTAAATATTTATTGTATTTAAAAGCATGAATGACTCATAATTTTATTGAGTAATAATAACAATAGCAACATTTACATAAATAATAATAATAGAGATAAGATACTCAGGAAGATGAGGCAGCGCCAGCGTGGGCCTTCAGGACAATGATCCCCACAATACTACATAGGACTGTCAGTTTACATTTATCAAGTTTTAATACTCCCACAGTTTTTTTTATGAGCTGTTCCTTTCCGCTGCAAACTGGAGAGAGAAAGATAGAAATAAAAAAAGATTGATTTGGTATTGTTACGTAATTTTTTTTCTAAACCGCCCCTTTATTTTATCGAGACAAACATTTTGGTACGAATGCCATGCAGCAGCATGCAGCAATCTGGTGACATCGTAAACAGGCACGTAAAGTCACTATCGACTGACCCCACTGCGCTCATGATTCTCACAGGGTAGTGAAATTATACAGTGATTCTCTGATGCTCCCGGCAAAAACCCTGAATAATACCAAGATAAATTCACGAAGGAAGTAAATTTAACAGGTTTATTACAGGACAGTTCACGAGGAGCATAGTGCTAATTGAAAACAGGCCACAGACCGAAGGAATGTGCGTGAGTTCAAGTGAATAAATTATTAAAAGTACAAAAAATAAGTGCCGTAATTAAAATGCCCATCATATTTAACTGTTATTTATATTTGGTTCATTTCCTGGTTTCCACTTTCTAAGAATGCTGGCTCGTTGTGTTCAACACCAGTGTGAATTATGTAACGAGGAGAGACACGAGAAGGACACAGAGGGTTTGTTCAGGGCCCTGGAGGGCGTTTTATTAACAGTAACGGGGAGAGACACAGGAAAAGGACACAGAGGCTGTGTTCAGGGCTCTGGAGGGAGAGACACAGGAAAAGGACACAGAGGCTGTGTTCAGGGCTCTGGAGGGAGAGACACAGGAAAAGGACACAGAGGCTGTGTTCGGGGCTCTGGAGGGCGTTTTATTAACAGTAACGGGGAGGCACAGGAAAAGGACACAGAGGCTGTGTTCAGGGCTCTGGAGGGTGTTTTATTAACTAAACTAGAAGGGTGAGGGGAGGAGGTGCCTGTGAAATCCAACTCAAATGACAACTCTGGGGCAGAGTCCCGGTGGTGGCTTGGCCAGAATTGGGGCTGGTGGTTGTCATTTTGGCAGCCGGCACCCTCCATCTCCTGGCTGTCTTCCTGCCCCATCATGCAGCCTTGCCTGGCTCTGGCCTCCCCCCCGAGCAGCCCCCTGGGAGCCTCCTCTAATGCCTCCTCTAATGAGTTCCCAAGGGGTGTCAGGTGTAGGGGCAGGGCTGGCCCAGCTAGCAGCTGTTTCTTTTGGGGGCGTTGGTGCAATGCTGATTTGTGGGGCGCAGGCTGGTTTGCTCCATATTTTTAAACTCTATTGTTATGCACACACTGTAAAAACGTCATTATCTATCTTTTAGAAATCGGGCTTGTTAAATGTGTGTGTGTGTGTGTGTGTGTGTGTGTGTACAGAGTTTCAACAGGAGATGGATCCTAGGGTGAATTGCACCAAGAAGCTCCGCCTCCATGTCAAACAGGATCCATGGAACCTCCCCAGTAGTGTACAAGCCCTTACGCAGGCCATCGCCAAGTTTGTTGAGGGTGAGATATACACACACACACACACACACACACATACACACACACACACACACACACACTGGCGATAATTAAATGAGAATGTGTGAGGCTACTTAGCTTTGACTACATTCATGCTCAGACAAAGTGTGTCGAGGTGAAAACATTAACAAAATAAAAAGTACGTTTGGTAAGTTTGACCTTGGTTTTTCATTCACCTTTTCAGAGGTGAAGACACGATTGCTTCTGGTGCTGTTGCAGTATACAGGTTGGTCTCCCCCAAAGAACGTCCTCATGATTTGGTTCTTTGTCTCGACAGGATGGATGATACTGGCTAAATCATCCCCACGTACAATGATTCAATGAATACTGTAAGATTATACTGGCTAAGTCATCCGCACGTACTGTAAGATTATACTGGCTAAATCATCCTCACATGAGAGCATCCTGTCTAAATCATCCTCACATAGGATAATAGTAGCTAAATCATCCTCACATCATTGTTGTTATGAACATGGCCCTTACTTTTCCAATTACAGCACACTTAAAAACAGCTCAGTGTTATAAAAACGCTGAATACCCCCCAACCTCTCAAGGTTACGGAGTGAATGGCTCATAATGTTGTGCAGAAAGCAGTGGGAGAAAATGCAGTTTTTCCTTATGGCTCATTATGAATTCTGCAGGTTCTTCTTCATCCCATTTTGAAATGAGTGGATAGCCTAAGTTTGCATCGCGGGCCAGTTTTCAGAAAATTATGGGTCTGTCTTGGCAATCATTTTCCACTCCGGAACCCGCATCTGGACTCCCATGTATTTTAGATTAAATACTTAATACTCAATTCCCTTGAACATTGACCACGGTTCTACACTGAAAAGAAATAATTGATGATTTGACCGACCCAAGAAGTTAATCAATTTCAATTTCAACTTTGAAAAGAAATGAATGTCTCTTTCTTTCTGTTCTCAACATTACCAAAACATATCTCTCATTTTTCTTTCTCAATTCACCTCCCCCTCCCTCCCCCTCCCTCCCTCCCTCCCCCTCCCTCCCTCCCTCCCTCCCTCCCTCCCTTCGTCTCCAGACTCAGAGATCCAGTTGAGAAGAGACATGGTGTTCTGTCAGTCCTTAGTAGCAGCTGTGTGTGCTTTCTCCCAACATCTAATGGCTGCTCTCAACCAGGTAAACAGGAATGCTAAGTGTGTGTGTGTGTGTTTGAAAGCGTGTGAGTTTCACAAACTTTTGGCTTGACATCGCCATTTTTTCAGCTAGACAAATCATTTTAACTTGTTTTTTTATCCAAACATACCTTATTCAGTTAGAGGAGTGATGATATGTTGATTTGTTCATTCACATGGGTTTGTTTCAAGGCAAAAACCCAAATTGACACTGTGATACCAAAACCGTTACACCAAAACTATGACACCAAAGCCATGGTCCAAAACCATGTTACGGTTAACCAGTCGAGAAGGCACACACACCTATTCACACCTAACCTTTAACCTGGTACCTGTCACCTAGTATAACCTTCCTCTCGACCTCTCAGGCCCAGGGAGCCGACCGGGAGGCGGACTCGGGGGCCCCAGACACCCAGGAGGCCCAGGAGGCCCAGGAGGCCCAGGAGGCTAGCCGACGATGGCTGGAACAGATATCCTCTGCTGGGCTGCTGCTCCACTTCCAGTCCCTTCTGTCCCCCAACCTGGTGAGTCACTGGGATGGAGGGAGGCAGGGCGGGGTGGAGGCAGGGAAGGAGGGAGGCGTGGAGGGAGGGAGGGGTGGAGTGATGTATTGTGTGTTGAGACTAGTGTTTCCCCTGAAAAAGATTCACAATACCTCATAATACCCTGCATGGTACCAGATTCAATAAAGCTTCACCTCCCGTCCACACCTCTCACCTAACCTCCTAACTTCCCCTCCACACCGCCCCTTGTCTCCTCACCTCAGCTCCTCAACCTCCTCACTGAAACGGTGGTGCCGCAAAACCAGAAAGGCAAAACCACCCTGTTGTTCCTCTTTGTCCGTGAGGTTGGACAGTCAGTTTGGATTGAGCCTGTGGGTTCATTTGTGGTGTTGACGTCGTAGTTGAGCAGCTGAGTCGCTGGGCCGTGTCTGCCCTCAGAGGAGCTTTGTCCTCCCCTCTAATGAGGAGACTCTGCGTGTGACTATCCAACCCCCCCCCCCCCCCCCCCGCAGCCCATCTCCTCCAGAGTTCATCAGCCCTTGTAGCCGACTCCGCCCCTGGAACACGGCAGGGCTGGATCATACTCCGTGTCCGGAGTGGCTTTCTCCTATTTAACCCTTTTTTCACCCTTTTATGTGGGGTCAGGTCTGCAGTTATAACCACGTCCCATCCCAGGAATTCAGACCGGCTCGGGAGAGTCGAAAATCAGGACATGCCCCCTTCTGAAACATGCCAAGATTGCTTTGCTTTTTCACTGCTGGCATGTTTCACTGAGCCGGGTGAAGAAGCGCCCCGTCTGCCGTTTCACCTCAGCCAACGTTTCACCTCAGCCAACGTTTTACCTCAGCCGACCCGCCCCATGAGTGACTGAAGGGCGATGAGACAAACCCACGCCGGCCATGCCCCCCTATTCTGCACTCCTGCTTGTGCCACAGCCTGAGCTCCAACTAAGGCTGTAATTATGCCAAGCTCTACCAGAGGCTGCCAAATGGCACTCTATACACTTTGTAGAGTTCTTCATTTGACCAAGGCCTATACCAAATAGTGTGGCATTTGGGACTCAGTTTAGACGACCAGATGTGTGCGTAATGAGCACAGTTGCAGATATTGGCAAACTCTGAAGTTAGCTACGTGTGCTATGGCCATATAGTTTGTTCCCGAAAGTCAGTGAGAAAAGAGCCACGCTCCACTTTAAAGGCTAACTTCACTCACACGAAAAAAAAACATGAACAAGGCCAAGTTTTGGCCCCCGGTGGGTCAAAAAGGGAATAATGCCGTTCAGAAAGCAATTATTTTCTGCTGTAAAATAATATATTCATATTTTTATAATTACATATACACCGCCTTCGTGGTACAAATACTGTAGCTGACATTTAAAAGAAATTGAGTCCTGGGCATTTGGCCTTTTTTGCCAATCCAAAAGGGGATATCGTTTTATTTAAAGCAGGATTGGATTGGAGTCCGTGACAGTGGAGGTGTTTTGGATGAGAAGCTAAAGAATGGGGAGGTTGGCTAAAGGTTAGGAAGTAAGGGTTGGCTAATGTGATGTGTGTGTTTGTGTGTGTGTGTGTGTGTGTGTGTGTGTGTTTGTGTGTGTGTGTCAATCCCAGTCCTTGTAAACCTGCCCACACACATGGGCTGAGGGTGCTTGGCAGTTGGTTAGCTTTGTTTTTGGCAGTTCTGTCCTGCTATCTGTTAGTTATTCAGCCAGACAACCTGTCTATCAGCCAACCAGCCGGTCAATCAGTCAGTCAGTCAGTCAGCTGAGTTAGAGCTCAGCCACAAGAACATCAGGGAGGTGACTGTGAATGTCTCCGTGCAAACATACGCACAATATATCAGACACCTCTGTCTCTGTCCAAACATACACACAATATATCAATATTTCCATAGGTGTGGTGCATAAAAAAAAGAAAACTGTTTGACTCCCCATGTCCATTGTGAGTATATAAAGTACATGGATTGGGTGCTGAATCAAAGATGGGCAAGCATTCTGGTATTATACGTGTTCCAGAATATTTGGTAAACGTTGCAAAACTCCCTTAAGGGGAAAAAACTTGTAAGAACATTCATAACGAACAACACTTAACTCTATACTTAGCACCTATTTTAAGTCTATTGCACTGTCTCAAATTTGGCACACATGCTCAGGGAAACAAACCTAGTTAACCCACAGAATTTGTCAGACACCATTGGGCTTATTGTGTGATAACTGCATCTTAATCTAGAGATATATACAGTACATTGATTGACACTAGAAGAGAGCTATAAGAATCAACAAAGGTTTTGTTAGACAAATGCAATATCTAATTTGGCCCAAGAGGGTGATGCATTTTCCATGGGGACAACATTGTTTACTGTTATCGTCTTCTTGTTGTTTGTTTATGAGGAGGTTGAAATGGATGTTGGGGAGAGAAGTAATCACATACACACAAACAGACACACACACTGCATAGACACACAGACAAACTGTGTTTCTACAGATAGAGGAACAGGCCATGTTGGAGGATAATTAATAGATGGATTGATTGGTTGTTTCTCTCCACAGTCAGATGAACAGGCCATGCTGGAGGACACTCAAGTAGCTCTGATGGACCTGGAGAAAGTCACCTTCTATTTCAGACACTTTGAAAAAGAACCGCTGGTGGCAAGTATGTACACAGAGTCTATCTCCTGTAATATAACAGTAACAGTATTTCTAATAACTCTAATATCATAATAATGACAATATATAATCGTTTTATGTATCAACCCCTACAATACATCCATGAATTATCAACATTACATAATTTTTGCCATTTCTTGTTGCTGTTGGATTGTCTTCTGCTGCATGACCGGATTCTCACGGTCTCTCCCTGATATACCCATGTCCTACATTCTGATTGGTCACCTGAGTGATTGATTGGCTGATTCTTTGATTCAATTACCAATTCATTGATTGACTTCTGTCCCAGACATGCCCATGTCATACACGGTGGAGGGGTGTCGTCAGGCCCTGAAGGTCTGCTTCCACCTCGAGACGTTCTACTTCTCCCAGCTGCCCCAGCGCCTCAGGAAGGGCGGGGGCTTCAAGATCTACCCCGTCCTCTTCACCCAAGGTACCCACCTGATTGGTTGACAGGCTAAATGACTTGATGCGCCTGGTTTTTACGAGTGTACCACCCAAACTTAATCTAATGTCCATCTTTCACTCTGCCTCTCTGCAGCGCTGGAGAGTATGGAGGGATATTACTACAGGGAAAACGTTTCTGTGGAGGAATATCAGGCCCAGATCAACTCGGCCTCGCTGGACAAGGCCAAACAGTACCACAAGAGGCTGAGGTATGACTGTTTGTAGGGATGCACGATTAATCGAAAGTATGAACAAAACTTTTGAAGTGGACATGTGCAATATATTTAATCACAAACTGCAATTTTCGGGTTCCAAATAATGTGATTGAGATGCATGTCACATGAGCCGATCAGTTTTTCTCGACGGTTCTCCGCTGAAGTTGTGGTACGCCGCTGTTTGTCCAGGCTTGTTGTTGTCCATAGAAGACAAGGGGTTTTGAAAGGGTTGTGTCCCCAATTGAATGCAACAACAAACAGAAGTAGCGGGCGCAGACTGAACAATGACGGCCGCCCAGAAAGATGAAGGGCGAGACATTCATCAAGATAATGTGTGTCTCCTTTGGTAGGTCATTGTTTCTTGGCCATTTACCTTGTTTTGTTCAAATACTTGATGATTTTTTCCGTGTTGGAGTTCACACTGTAACGGCCAGGGTAGACATCTACTGTAAGCTAGATGTCTACCCTGCGAGATATTGTCCCACGTGCAAAATAGTATGGTTACTGGGGGTGTAACGATTCGATTCGTATCACGATTCGTGGTTGTCAATACGATTCAAGGCCGATAATGGTTCATTTAGAACGATACGATCCGAAACAATTCAGTGACCTGAAATCGATTCAGTAACTTTTTAGCCAAAAATTCAACCAGTGTGACTGAAATAAATACCTGGATACTGGACAGTGCAGGTGAAGTTTCCTAGATTCCTGTTGTTTCTTGTAAGGGAATCAGGTATCAATTAATTATGGATATAAACAAACAAGTAAACAACAATTAATGGCAAATGCATTCACATTTTATTTGAATAAAGTGCAACCAACATGGTCGGTGTTGTGTGAAATCCCATGGCGCCTTAGTAGGTGGTTGGAGAGATTTGTCGTGATTTGTACTTTACTTGACCTTTACATATCCTACAAACAGCGAGCGACTTATTTAGAACATCCCCGTCTTTGCAAAAGCCAAAATGTTTCCACACACTGGACCGCAATGGTGGCTTGATAATTTCTCGCTCGTCGGCTTCTCCTCTGCCATCTGCCATGCTATGTTTTGTTGTCTTTGCGCTGCTGCTGGTGCGGGGCGATGACGTCACGGATAGGCAGACTGAATCGAGTAACGTTTATCGCCTTTATCATTAAAAGTGCTAAGAAAAAACATTCATATAAAGTCTGACGTGCTTAAATCCAATGGGTTATTTCCTAGTATCGATACAATCGATTGATTACATTTTAAAACAATGTTAGATCGATATATGTCGTCCGGAAGGCCAACTTGCTGAGCACAGATCGATGTAGTTGGATCATACGAATATAAATCAATACATCGATGTAGTAGATGGATCGTTACACCCCTAATGGTTACGGAGTGTTTTAGCATCAAGGTCAGAGCCTGAAAACATACTCGATACGGGACAAAATATCGCTTCAGTGTTTGCCAGATTACAGCAAATGTAGGAAACGCCTTCACATTGAATTAGTATATACTACGATGTTCTAGACACCGACTGTACCTTGAAATCGGTAATAAGCATTACCTCCGAAGCACTTTTACCTTAACTCGTTGTTTTAATCAGTTAGCTTGTTATTATGTAGGCTTTAATTACTAGGATCTCATTTTAGAGGTGAGGTTATCGACGTTGTTTACAAGCAAGTGTTTGAAAATGTTATCCAAATTCTGCAGTCCAAGCTGTTAGTACACACACACACACACACACACACACACTGCAGGTGCATCTGTTGACTTGGTGATATGATTCAGTTTTTACATCCTGTGTTCCTGTCCAATGTCAGGTTCCTGTCCTGACGGGGAAACAGCAGAGACATTAGAGCAGCTCTCTGCAGGTTGTCTTCTGCTGTACAGTCCTAACAAAACATCATTTTCCCTCGCACACACACCCCCACACACACATATAGACAGTACACACACACTATACAAACACACACACATTCACGCAGTACACCATACATACACTCCCGCATCATTACCCACAACACACACACACACTCCTGTACCCTGCTGGCGCCCAGAACACACAGCACGCCAGCGAGGTGATTGGTCTAGAACAGCGCAGCAGGGCAGCAGCCTGATTGGCTGAATGCACTCAGCATGTCGGCACAGTGATGGAGTGCGAAACCGGCTTTACCTCACGCTCCATTGGCTCGGATACACCTGGGACACTCCCCTGATTGGCCGGCCAGCCCCTTCGACTAATGAGATGGAAATTGTATTCAGAGCTCCAATGAGTCAGAGTGCACCACTGGTGACGGGTCCAATAGGCCCTGGTATGAAGTAGTGTACTATTAAGGGAGTAGGGTGCCATTTAGGACATCGACCTGACCTCTCTCTCTCACTCTCCATTCCCCCGTTCCCTCGGATGTATGGGCAGATTTTTCCGGGTGGAGTAATGTGCCCTGGGCCACTCCTTCTGGCACGCCTGCGACGGGGCTGAGGTTGCAACCTACTGCACTTTCGCAAAACAACTCTCTCCTTTATCCTTCATCACGTCCCTGTCTAATGAACCCAAACGTATGTCTGAGGAGTGTAATGACGTCCCGACTCTCTGCGTGCCAACCGTGTTTAGCTACGTGCCACAACGCCCGAGGTGGGCATCACGTCCCGCCCGTTCCTAGTTCACCGAACCACCGAGGTTCCACGTCCAAACTCACTGCACGCCTCCCTAAGGAATCCCTAGGGGTTAGGCTCCGCTCCTCGTCCCTGTGTTATCCAGCGCTCATCCGGATGTGTTTTGGGATCGGTGTTTCATTTGGGACACAATGTCGTTGAGGGAATTTCGGCGTACCATGTGTGTGCCGTCTGCGTTTAGGCTTTCGGTTGCCGTGTGGCGGAGGGGAAACACCCGCCTTCATGTGACCACGTGTTGCCTGGCCTGTTTGATGGACAGTGTCGTTGTTACGGAAACTCAATAACGCTGAGTCATTTTCCGTAATTTATCTGCTCTCTTGACCTTTTTAAAACCTCTCTCTCTTATTCTTTTTTCTTATTTTTTTCTCTCTTTCTCTCCCTCCCTCTCTTTCTCTCCCTCCTCATCCCTCTTTCTCTTTCTCTCTCCCTCCTCATCCCTCTTTCCATTTCTTTTTTTTTTTACTTTTATTTGATTGGGACAGTGCATGTTAATGAACAAAACATGGAGTACATGCATGTAAAAATTATAGCCAAGGGCTAATTTCCATCCGTAGTCCCACGAGCTAAGATCACACAGCTTCTCTCTCCCTCCTCATCCCTCTTTCCTTTTCTCTCTCCCTCCTCATCCCTCTTTCCTTTTCTCTCTTCCTCCTCATCCCTCTTTCCCTTTCTCTCTCCCTCCTCATCCCTCTTTCCATTTCTCTCTTCCTCCTCATCCCTCTTTCCATTTCTCTCTCCCTCCTCATCCCTCTTTCCATTTCTCTCTCCCTCCTCATCCCCCTCCCTCACTTTCTCTCTCCCTCTACATGTTCCTCCCTCTCTTTCTCTCTCCCTCCTCATCTTCCTCCCTCTCTTTCTCTCTCCCTCCTCATCTTCCTCCCTCTCTTTCTCTCTCCTTGTGTGAAATAATATTCTCCAGTGGGTTTTTCAGGGCCTATTAATTGCAACCTTTTGTAATGAATAAGAGTTTTGGCATTTTGTCAGTGTGTGTCTGTGTGTGTGTGTGTGTGTGTGTGTGTGTCTCAGTGTGTTTTATTTCACTGTTTGTTCACAGACCCTAGAGGATCTTTATATTACACCGTAGAAATGTCACCAGACTCATTAGAATGTCGCAGAGACTACTTGTGTGTGTGTGTGTGTGTGTGTACGTACGCGTGTGTGTGGTTGTGTGTTGTGTGCGGAACCACCTGAGTATCTAAGCCCCTTTATTGCATCCCGGTTCTTTAACCTGCCTCCCACACACCATCTCCTTCCCTCTTCACTAACATCCAGTACAGCTGCTCAGTTCCACCCTGGCACCTTAACACGGAAAGCCCCTGATGTTTTCATTCCCTTCATGTGGCTTCTTGAAAGGACATAGGCATATGCTGTGCAATTTAGCTGACTCATCTGAGGAGAGGAACCCGCCATGAGTGTGTGTGCTGTGTGTGCGCGTGTGCGTGTTTGTGTACCACCTAAGCCGACGCAGACTAATTGAATTGACAGCAAAGGCTCTCGGAGTTCCAGGGAGCAGATGTGCTCCTTGAGCCCAGGATGGTGAGGCCGCAGGCGGGTAGAGGACTTTCGGGGGGCTGGGTGGAGGGTGCAAAGGAGGGGGTTGGCTGACTGACAAGAAAGAGCCCGTCCTCATGAGAAGCTGCTCGAGTGCAGACATTACGGTGCAGTGGGAGAATTCGGATGACATCCTGGCGTTCATTAGGAATGTAACGAACAAATAGATTTAGGATCAAATGCTTAAAATGTGACCTTTCGTCCCTAATATTCACAACAGCCCATCCCCTGCTCCAAGCACCATGTCGTCTCCACCTCTGGTGATGTCACTCTCCTGGACACAGGCGGAGCTAGCTGTGATGTCACTCTCATGGACACAGGCGGAGCTAACTGTGATGTCACTCTCCTGGACACAGGCGGAGCTAGCTGTGATGTCACTCTCCTGGACACAGGCGGAGCTAGCCAACGACCCACATGTAATGTTGTTATGTAATGTGAGAAAGTATCGTGGACAGATAGGAGAAATATTGACATGCAACCAGAGTGATGGCAAAAGGAAAGTGTAGAAACAGGAAAGAAAAGTATCTGGCATGGTCAATTATTTGTGAAATAATTTGGTTGTTGTTTCAGGCAGCTCTGGCTACCACTGGAACTGGCTCACTTGTCTTCATTTATGATGGAACGGCTGACTACAGACTTAGGATCAGTTCTGAAGTGTTCCTGTAACATCTTGTCTGCTTGATACAACCAAATTCCTCAAACCCCATTGGATGACACACCAACTTGCAGCAGGACATTAAACCCGAACGTTCTGCTAATGTTAGTGGAATGTTCCCAAATGGCCAAGTCAGTCACCCAGCCTGAATCCAACAGAGCAAGTGTTTCACATGCTGAAGACTAGCCCGAAATAAACACTAAGAGAAGATCGCTGGAGTGGAGGCCTGTCAGCATCGCCGGGAAACGTACTCAGTGTCTGGTGATATCAATGTATCACAAACTTCAGGCAGTCATGAAATTCAAAGGATTTGCAGCCAAGTACTAAATATGGCAACTTTATTTAAGATCACGTTCATTGACCAATTTCAGTTCCATAACTTCTTAACCGGTTCAACCCCTTATTCGAGATTTCATTTTAAATCAAATGTGCTGGAGTACAGAGCCAAACCAACATCACTTGGTCACTCTAATACTAATACTTCTGGAATGCAATGGATATCGGATTTTAAGGTGATGCAAGACAGCAATGAATCCTGAGATGTCCCTCTGTTTCACCCTCCATCAATCTCTGTCTCTTCTCCCTTTCTCTCCCTGTCATTGATCATTTGCTCCCTGTCATTGAGTGGTGGTGTCCTGAGGGTTAGGAGTCTGTCGTGGGTGATTAATAGAACTAGCTAAGGACTGGGAATTGCTACAACCCACTCATCGCTAACTCAGCTTGCGCTTGGGTAGTAATCACAAACACACAGCAGCACAAAAAGCTGCGAGCAGTGGTCTGTGTGTCGTTTGTGTCTGTCTGTCTGTGTGTGTGTCTGTGTGTTTCTGCTGTCAGGAACCTGACTCATGAAGGGTCTCCGGCAATCACTGTAGAAAGAGCTGGAATGATTCTGTCTGTCCTGTATCTCGTTCTCTGTCCATCCATCACTCGCTCCCTTCTGTCATTCCCTCTTGGCCTGTGCATGGATTCCGTGAGGACGCTGTGGATTTTGCGGTTCCCCTCCTCGATCTCTGAATCTGGTCAGTCAGTATAGCAGTGCTTCCTGTGTAGCGGCTGTGTAGCCGGAATACAGTGTGTCCTGTGTGTTCAATCATGCTCATTGTTTAGTGCTATTCTCCTGGGTGCTGTACACAGCTGAAAGGTCCTGACAGGGAGGCAGTGCTGGGGTTGGCTGTATCCTCCCAGGGTATTTTACAAACGGAGAGAGACTGTTTCGAGTGGCTCCGTAGCAAGTGTTTCCCGAGGGCCTCTGTAGGAACTGCTTCTACTGAGTTATGAAGACATGCCTATTAAATTAAGACCACAGATCAAATCATCATAGTTCATCATAGTTTTCAACAGATTTCAAGTACTTGGTGCATTAATGTTGAACATTCAGCTAATCAAAGTAGTAAGTTACTTTGTAAATCAGGTGCCTAAGTGCTGGACTAAAACCCTGCACACTTAGCATTGTGGGTAATTTCACGTTTGTGGTTGCCAGCTTTGCATCCCGTTTATTAGCTCCTTAGCGTCTTCTGCAGTCTTATTAGCATATTCCCATTTTCTGGTAGATCCTGATTGGTGCCAGGCTTCCTGGTTGACTGGGTTTGTGGACAGATGTTCCGAGCAGGGTGTGACATCATCAGGATCCCCATAAACCGCAAAGCCTCACCGCCGGAGCGTCCTCAAGGACGCCGTGCGACAGGCTTCCTGCTCCCGGCATTGACGGCTCTGACATTGGGCCTTGTTCAACAGTGCAGACGACTGATTGATCTATGGTCAGCATCCTAAACGACGAGTCATTATTCTCAGACCAGTCAGCCCCCATTTACCCTTGAAGCGGAACTGGCCTCCTTGAACAGTGCGGGTGACCATGGTCGCGTCCAAAAATGGTGTTTCATGCCCTCTTTAGTGCACTCTTCAATTGTAGCCAGAAGTGTTAATGCAGCACTGAGACCCAATGCTGAGGGTCTGTGTAGAGTTCCATTTGGGACACCCCCCCCCCCCATGACTCCAAGGACCCACTCGTTAGCCAATGGGCAGACCTGCTCAACTGCGCCACTGCAAGGGGTTGTGGGAGAATTTAATATCCATTGGAAGTCACTTGTCATCGGCATGGCGATGATTTACACACGGACCAGAATGCACCTCTCTGCGGGTTCAAATGGAGAGCCACATAAATCACCTCTTGGACCTGAGTTTACCTGTCGTACTGTATTTCCCCTGTAAATTCCTCCCCTTTGTGCTGTTCCACAGTGTTGTTTTGCTATGAGGGTGTCTCTCTAATTTAGTTCTGAGGGGCTATGAACGAGGGACACACAGTAGCCTGTCATTTCAGTTTCATTCAACTGTGTGAGCCTGATCCAAGCCCAAACCAACCATAACCAATACAGGGACTCTGTGGTTCAGTCTTGCTGCTCCGCCAGGATGTTTGTTCTCTGTACCCAGCTCTGCATCTCAGCTTTGTTCTGCTGTTTAATTAACTTTGTGTTTCAGCAGGCGGCTCCACGTTTCCCACGCTAGCCATCTGTGTCTCAGATCCCCTCAACCCCACACGTACACACATGCATGCTCGGGTTCTGTCTACTGGCTGCAATGTGATGGTGGCTGGGCCCGTGAAAGAGCCCGTTTTGACGAGATAAAAAATGTTCTGCTTCCCCAATGGCACCCTATTTATTACAGTGCCCTACATGGCCCTTTGTGTTTTGGTCAGATCTAGTGTACTACAATGCTTGTAGGCGGCTACATGGGACAGTTGTCCCCTGTGAAGAAGGCCTCTGTGAAGTGGCCTTGGCTGGGAGCTATAGGACATTCTTGGCTTGTGTCCAAATCCCCCATTTAGACCCTGTGAGAAATGTATCAAGTGGAGAACAGTGCCCGTGGTCGTCCTTACAGGAGGGGCTTTGCAAAACCAAGCCTGCCGCCCCTGGAAAGACCCCCCAGGGACGCACACATCCCCGTATACAGCGAGTGAGCATTACTCAGAGAAGGTGGCTGTTTGGGACGTGCTATGACCTTCCCTGGGAATTCACCAAAACCCAGGCGCTACGGTCCTCATAACCACTAAACATTTCACACGTGGTCGGCTGCTGATGCTTTTCATTTTGTTTTCCGCCGGGTGGAATTGGAATGGCCCTGGGCAGAGTGTGGTAATCGGCATGATTCCCCGTTGGAAGTTGGGACCTGTTGAAATGGAATGCTCCGGGAATTCCTTGTTGGAACCTCGTGATTCTTTCTATGATTCTGGAATTATCCTGGTGATGCAGGCCGCTGTTTACTTCTGTTTATTAGGTTATGATGGTGCAGGAAGGGGCTGACACTGACCTCACACACACACACACACACAATCACACAGACACACACACACCAGTCGTGGACTTTGGTCTCTGTGTAGTGGCTTAGTTTTATGTAAAGGTGCGTGGTTAAAAATGAAGCATAGGAACGTGGGTTAAAACGAGTTCCCCTGTGTCGCCCCCGTGATTTGGAGACACCCAGGTTTAACCAGCTGTGGCTCACCCTGGTTTAGAGTGTAGTGGCACCGCTGCATCACCACGTAGTGTTTCGAACTTGGCTCATACACAGGCCGTGGTAGAGCCTGTCATTATGTGTTAATATGTGGGTTATCTCCTTGTAGCAGCATGCAGGGGCCGTTAGTCTTCTGCGTGTGAGGGCTGAACGTCTAGAATGTTCCAGATCCCAAAATAACCCGCTCCCCGAAACCGGCGTCCGCTATCCCATAAACACATGAATGCCTTTAAACTAGCTGCAGTTCCCAAAACAATCAAAGGATGTCATTACACCAACATAAAGGCGGGCCTTATTATGACCCGGGCGAGAAGGCATACATCCTAATGGGCACCTTCCTTAGACTCTGGTCTAAAGTAGGGCTCTGTCCAGGCAATACGATGCCTTGGGAGAGTCTCTTCAAAGACATCCAGGCACTTATACATCCATGCTAGTATTTGTAGAAGGTACGTCTGTCTCTGTCTGTCTGATGCTCTGCGGCTGAAATAACGTACCCAGACAACCCTTGGGTGATACCCTATTGTGGCCGAACAGACATCAGTATGCAAGGCACCCCGCTCCGTTGTACCGGTCCCTATGTCCTGGTCAAATGGAGTGTACTAAGTAGGGAATAGGGAGCCATCGGGGCACCAGGTACTGCAGAGTGAATCATTTGTGCTGTGCCATGCAGACGACTACTGCCGGGGTGAGATTTATGGGGTAACTAATCCGGGATTTATTGGGGGGGTTTATGGGGTAATTTATCCGGGATGTATTGGGGGGAGGGGGTTATGGGGTAACTAATCCGGGATGTATTGGGGGGGTTATGGGGTAACTAATCCGGGATGTATTGGGGGGGTTATGGGGTAACTAATCCGGGATGTATTGGGGGGGTTATGGGGTAACTAATCCGGGATGTATTGGGGGGGTTATGGGGTAACTAATCCGGGATGTATTGGGGGGTTTATGGGGTAACTAATCCGGGATGTATTGGGGGGTTTATGGGGTAACTAATCCGGGATGTATTGGGGGGTTTATGGGGTAACTAATCCGGGATGTATTGGGGGGTTTATGGGGTAACTAATCCGGGATGTATTGGGGGGTTTATGGGGTAACTAATCCGGGATGTATTGGGGGGGTTATGGGGTAACTAATCCGGGATGTATTGGGGGGTTTATGGGGTAACTAATCCGGGATGTATTGGGGGGTTTATGGGGTAACTAATCCGGGATGTATTGGGGGGTTTATGGGGTAACTAATCCGGGATGTATTGGGGGGTTTATGGGGTAACTAATCCGGGATGTATTGGGGGGGTTATGGGGTAACTAATCCGGGATGTATTGGGGGGTTTAGGGGGTAACTAATCCGGGATGTATTGGGGGGTTTATGGGGTAACTAATCCGGGATGTATTGGGGGGTTTATGGGGTAACTAATCCGGGATGTATTGGGGGGTTTATGGGGTAACTAATCCGGGATGTATTGGGGGGGTTATGGGGTAACTAATCCGGGATGTATTGGGGGGGTTATGGGGTAACTAATCCGGGATGTATTGGGGGGGTTATGGGGTAACTAATCCGGGATGTATTGGGGGGTTTATGGGGTAACTAATCCGGGATGTATTGGGGGGTTTATGGGGTAACTAATCCGGGATGTATTGGGGGGTTTATGGGGTAACTAATCCGGGATGTATTGGGGGGTTTATGGGGTAACTAATCCGGGATGTAGTGATTAGGGTTTTGTGCTGAAGGCCGCGTGTAACTTCAGCATGATCTGATGCATCTTGGGTATGATGAGCTGGTTTATGAACCAATCACAGTGACTTTCAACTCCACTTTGTATGTGTTTGTTTGTGTTTTTGTGCGTATGTGTGTGCATGTCTATGCGTCCATTTATCTGTCAGTATGTGCATGTACACTGTGTGTGTATGTTTGTGTGTGTGAGTTTTCCTTTGTGTGTGTGTGTATGTTTGTTTGTGTGTGTGAGTTTTCCTTTGTGTGTGTGTGTGTGTGTGCCCCCGTGTGCATGTGTGTGTAAGTGTGTGTGTAATTGGCCCTTTATCCCCTGCCCTGCTGATTCTGAGTTATTTGGTTTTTCCATCCTGGACTCTTTTAATGCCATTCTGACTGCTATGATGGGCAGAAATATCTCAGATGTACGGTACCAGTCAAACGTTTGGTCACACCTGTAATAGGTAAGGGTGTCTGAACTTTTGACTGGTCCTGTACATCGAGACGTTCCCTAAATGGTACCATGTTGCTCACTGGCCCGAGTCCAATGTTTCCAACCCTGTGGGATGTGATGCTTGTAAAACACTTGTCTTGATGCGTTATAATATGACACACACAAACTCGCACACAAACACACATTGTGTAACACGTGGGGTTTGACTGACTGTGACTGATTTCTGTCCTGCTGAGTCTGCTATGGCAACCTCAACACCTCACACACTGTTACTGTGCTGCCCCCTGTGGCCGTGCTGAGGAACTACAGCCTCCATCTCAATGCTGTCTACTGTATGAATTGTTACGGCAGCATTCGGAGGAACCCCGGGTAAGAGGCGCTCGCGCTGTTTCCCAAGAGACACCCTGTTCCCTTTGTAGTGCGCTGCTTTGGACCAGAGCACATTGGGAATGTCTGCGGGATAAGGTTCCCATTTTGGTCACCACTGTTTCTGCTGGGCTGTGGTTCTGGGAGGCCTTGGACTCAGTTTGTCAGACAATTGTCAGGGGGCAGTGCCAGACCACAGGGCTCCAAAACCAGAACTTAATTGACTGCCTCCCTGTTTCCTCTGCAGAGCAGAGCCTGGTCTGGTTCGGTTTGATCTGGTCCTGTCTGGCCTGATCTGGTCTGATTTGGTCCTGTCTGACCTGATCTGGTCCAGTTTGGTTCTGTCTGGCTTGATCTGGTCCAGTTTAATCCGGTCTGGCCTGGTGTGGGCTGATGCTACTGACTATGACCCAGACATGGTTGCCTGGCACTGGAGTGGTGTATGTAATGTTTACCACTACTCTATCCATGACCTCTAACCTCCCTGTTGTGTTCCACAGAGCCTTCTACCTGGATGTGTCTAACCTTCCCCCCAGCTCCACACCTAAAGCTGCCCTCATAGACAAGGTAACGATTCACCTCCATGTGGACCTTCCTGTTGTACAATATATCGAGGTACTGATGCTACCACGATATTGTAATCATGTGCCTTGTCTCAGTCACAACGCCACTAGGCTTGGAACCTTTTTCTGGTTTCTATAACATGATGTATCTCTGTATATGAGTTCACACACTGGACAGGAAGCACACACCCCGGACAGGAAGTATACCTACTGAACAGAAAGTAAACCCCCTGGACAGAAAGTAAACCCCCTGGACAGAAAGTAAACCCCCTGGACAGGAAGTACCCACCCTGGACAGGAAGTACCCACCCTGGACAGGACTCTAGCGTATTGCAAAGTCATCATACTGTATTAAGTTCTTCCCTCTGTCTCTCCTCTGTTTCTCCTCTGTCTCTCCTCTGTCTCTCCTCTGTCTCTCCCTCCGTCTCTCCCTCTGTCTCTCCCTCTGTCTCTCCCTCTGTCTCTCCCTCTGTCGCTCCCTCTGTCTCTCCCTCTGTCACCTACTCTCCTCTCCCTCTGTGTCTCCCTCTGTCTCTCCCTCTGTGTCTCCCTCTGTGTCTCCCTCTGTGTCTCCCTCTGTCACTTCCTCTCCTCTCCCTCTGTGTCTCCCTCTGTGTCTCCCTCTGTCTCTCCCTCTGTGTCTCCCTCTGTCTCTCCCTCTGTGTCTCCCTCTGTCTCTCCCTCTGTGTCTCCCTCTGTCTCCCTCTGTGTCTCCCTCTGTCTCCCTCTGTCTCTCCCTCTGTCTCCCTCTGTCTCTCCCTCTGTCTCTTCCTCTCCTCTCCCTCTGTCTCTCCTCTCCCTCTTTCTCTCCTCTCCCTCTTTCTCTCCTCTCCCTCTGTCTCTCCTCTTTCTCTCCTCTCCCTCTGTAGCTGATGCGTCCTCTGAATGCTTTGGAGGAGTTGTATCGTCTGATGGAGAGTTTCATCGTGTCTCGTCGGACGGCACCCTGCCAGTTCACCGCGTGCAGCGCCTCGGGAGTCGGCCTGCTCACCGTGGCGTCGGAACTCTGCTCCCGACTCGGAGCCACACATATCGTCATGTGCAACAGCGGTGTGCATCGGTGAGTCCTGGGGAGACGCCCGTGTCCATCCTCAACCTGTCCTTGGACTAGTCTATTCTCTCTCTCTTCCTCTGCATTCGGTTCATCTTTGACAGCTGTTTAGCAGGCTTGGCTACCCTCCCACTTGATCCTTGACTCTACAGTAGATGTCCCTTCATTAGACACACTATCTATATTCTCCATTAGCCTCCTAGCCACCTGTGACAGGCCCCTTACTGGTTTATGACAACTCCATTACCCCAATGGACTCATTAACAAGGGTAAATCCCAAATGGCACCCTATTCCCTGTTTATTGCACTACTTCTCTCCAGAGCCAGTATGTAGGGAAGAGGGAGACGTTGTAGACCCGGGCTTTTAACTATTAACACCGCTTCCTCTGAATTCCTTCTACAACAGGTCCTTCTAGTAATGGGCCTCATTGCGTCTCTGGAAGATAGTGCCTTTCAATTGAATCTAGCACTTTGTGGAGGTGTAGTCCACAGGTCAATTACTTCCATTCTCATTACTTTCCTGCGGTCCAAATGGAAACCTGTAGAGCCCTGGCCAAAAGTAGTGCACTATAAAGTGGTTAGGATGCCATTTTGGGCGCAAATAATCCGTTATATAAGGGTTTGTCTCACCTGTCAGATCTGTGCTTGATTCATGATTCATGTGCTTGATTCATCATTCATTGGGGACAGAAATATCCTGATCTGTGCTTGATTCATCATTCATTGGGGACAGAAATATCCTGATCTGTGCTTGATTCATCATTCATTGGGGACAGAAATATCCCAACCCGTGCTTGATTCATTATTCTGAGGGGACATAAATATCCAGATCGTTTGTCCCCTCTGCCCTGATCCCTGCGTACAGTTCCTTTCTCCTTCATCTTTGTATCTATTCATCATTCACTCCCACCCTCCTTTCCACACTCCAGTCTTTTAGTATCCAGCTCCCACTTCTTTTCTCAACAGCTATTTTCCTCTCTTTTTATTCTCTCTCCCCGTTTTCTCTTCCCCCTAACTATACTTTCTCTTTCTCCCCCACTCTCTTTTCATCTCTTTTTACTCTTTCATACACATACACACACACACACACACACACACAAACACTTCACTGGTTTCAGTGTTTTGAATGACAGTGTGATGAAGTGTTTTGGAGGGAGCTGCCTAACTTCCTGAGCTATAATAGAAAGCTCCCGTCACAGGAGTGAATGCTGTTCCATATTAACACACAGCCCTGTGTGTGTGTGTGTGTGTGTGTGTGTGTGTGTGTAGGCGGGGGGGGGGGGGGGGGGGTTCACTCAAATTGCTATCAAAGTGAGGACCAGCTTTACACTATTTAAGTGTGGACATTTTGGGGAAGTGAGGATCTTTTGGCCGGTCATCATATAGTCAATATCACTTTTTAGCCTTCGGTTAACGTGTAGGTTTAGAAATAGGTTTAAGGTGGGTTAGAATTAGGTTTGGGGTTATACGTTAATCGTAGATTTAGAGTTATGTTAAAGCATTACAAGTGAGCTTCAGGGTTTAAGTGGAATAAAATGTATAAAATGTATTCAGGTTAAGGTTAGCGTTAGGTTAAGGTTAGGTTAGTGTTAAATTAAGGTTAGCATTAGATTATGGTTAGCGTTACTGTAGGTTATGGTTAGTGTTAGGTTAAGGTTAGTGTTAGGTTAAGGTTAGTGTTAGGTTAAGTTTAGGGTTAAAGTAAATCTTACAGAGTATGTATGTGGATCTGTGGGGACAGTAGACACAGCAGGTCCATTCCAGGGTTTCTTCTGGAACTGTTTCCTGTCTTGATGCAGTAAAGAGGTTAATGGGACTCACCCGAAACTGTTGAAATACTGTGGCAACGTGCGGATAAAGATGCCGTTGGGGAAACCTTGAGAAACTCAAAGGGGCGACTCGAGTTCAGCAGGTCGGCAGCATTTCTTCCCAGTGACCATGAGAAAGTTGTCAGGCTGCTGGGACTGTGGGCGGGGGTAACACTGCTTTTGTTTCTGCCTGGTGGCACGGAGGCTGTTTCTTCCTCTTCTACACTAAGATAACCCTTCCTTAATACTTGCTTCTGCAGCTGAGCCTCTGACTTTGCTGTCTTCACCTGAAGGTAATCGTTCTCCTTCATGTTAAAGTTACACAAACTACAATGAGCAGGCTTAAAGCAGCTTCTCAGGGGAAAGTAGCTCCATTCATCATGTCCAACTAGAGTTCCGGTGTGGAAGTTGAAGGAAAACAGTAGGATGAAGACAAAAAATATACTTGTGAATGTTAGTTCATAATAAGAATAGTTAAAAGAAAAATTGGCACATGACCAAGTAGATAGCAGCTCACGGCACATCAACAGGAAACACCTGTTTGTTCTGAATTCTGGCTTCTGCTAGTAATCAGCAAAGTATTTCCCTTCTAAAACTTGTTGCATAATCAAATACAAATGATGCTCCTTAATTGGATCTTTTTGTTTCCGGCAAATGTCTAAATCCGACAAATGAAAACACACACAGAACCTTCCCTTGATCTCAAGGAGGGGGTAGGGATCCATTTGGGAATTGTATTTAAAGTGTAAACGGGTTCCAGAAGAGGCAGTGTGTGAAGATGCGCGCGCACACACAGGAGGCGTGTGCACAACCAAGCCAGTTTGGCTCCATTGGTGTGATTGCTTGGCTTGATGAGCAAGCCGAGAGGTTTAATAATGGTGAAAGCCGCAGCAATTTGATATTCAGGAGCGTCAGCAGTTTATTAAAATGCGCTGTCTCCGTTCCTCCGTTCCTCTCCAGGTTTCTCGTTCTCTCCCTCTTGATTTCTCCATCTTCATGTCTTTCTCACCTTCTCCCTCTGAATCTGGAGTCATTCACCCCACTGGAGATATTAGACAGCAGCCCTGTATCAAAAAGTGCTCTATTCCCTATGTTGGATGGACATGTTAGATAGATATGGGAATAGGGTTCACTTGTCCCATTCTGCCTGGAACACTAGGACAGACTGGAGGAGAGTGGAAGTGGGAACAGATTCTCATTCCCAGACACTTAACGGGGTTACGAATCATTTTAACTGAGCAACGTGGGTAAAGTTCAGTTTACATCTGCCTTAACACACTTGCAGACTAGACAGTTTGCCTCTAGCAGGACTGAGTCAGGCGTGAGTGCCTAGACCTTGGTGTGAAAATGACCAGCTGACCGATTGTTGCCCGAAGGACGTTCACCTCGGCTGCCTCAACACAAAATGTCTTGCGAGAGAACACCCAGAAAAGGCCTGTGCTGAACACCAAAACGAATAATATTGTCCCAAAATGTCGTCAGAACGGATGTGCAGAACAGCGTTACTTTAACTGGATCATGAGGGACCTTGCTAGACTCTAACTGGATCATGAGGGACCATGCTAGACTTTAACTGGATCATGAGGGACCATGCTAGACTTTAACTGGATCATGAGGGACCTTGCTAGACTTTAACTGGATCATGAGGGACCATGCTAGACTCTAACTGGATCATGAGGGACCTTGCTAGACTCTAACTGGATCATGAGGGACCATGCTAGACTCTAACTGGATCATGAGGGACCATGCTAGACTCTAACTGGATCATGAGGGACCATGCTAGACTCTAACTGGATCATGAGGGACCATGCTAGACTCTAACTGGATCATGAGGGACCATGCTAGACTCTAACTGGATCCTGTGGGACCGTGCTAGACTCTAACTGGATCATGAGGGACCATGCTAGACTTTAACTGGATCATGAGGGACCATGCTAGACTCTAACTGGATCATGAGGGACCATGCTAGACTCTAACTGGATCCTGTGGGACCGTGCTAGACTCTAACTGGATCATGAGGGACCATGCTAGACTCTAACTGGATCATGAGGGACCATGCTAGACTCTAACTGGATCATGAGGGACCATGCTAGACTCTAACTGGATTATGTGGGACCATGCTAGACTCTAACTGGATCATGTGGGACCATGCTAGACTCTAACTGGATCATGTGGGACCGTGCTAGACTTCGAGAGATGAGGTACATTTAAAATGAACTCAGTCATGACTTGCCCCCCCCCCCCCCGCCCCCAGGTACTTACGACCCTGATCTGGAGAGTTCTGGGTTGTGTTTCAGATCAGGATGGTTGTCAAAGGCACTGCAGTCCTTAGATTATTTATAGTTGTCTAATGCTTTGTGTAACCTTTTCTGTGAATCAAACGCAGAGTTTGTGGAAATAAAATGGCTCCTATAAAATACAACAGTTAGCAGGGCGCAATGCTCCACTGCAAAACGCAGTTTGTCATTCCACATCACACTTCCAAATTCAGATATCTCTTTGCTCTCACTGTCTGTCAATCTCGTTTTGTCTGTCCCTCTTTTACTCTCATGCTCTCACTATTCTTTTTCTCTTTCCTTCCTCACTTTCTCCTCCCTCCTTTCTCTTTCACTATCTCTCCCTCTCTTCCCCCTTTACAACTCTCTCTCCTGGTTTATCTTTATGGGCCTGGGGCTCTGTGGATAGAGCTTGTAAATTGGCTGAGGGTTGAAACCTAACAGAATGAAGCAGATAGGTATAAATCAGCTTATCCACTGACACCATCCCAAATGAACCGAGTTGCTGTCAGGCTGCCTCGCCAGCCTCGTGCACCTGCAGTGAGCTGTGAATAATATCTCTCACCCCTCTGTGGAAGGATATACCTTTTAAAGACTTGCTTTGGGAGATTTTCCTTTAATGCTACATCCACTGCTGTGGAAAGGCCAACCGCGGTCCAACTACGTTCCAACCACGGTCCAATTACATTCCAACCATTGTCCAACCACGGTCCGAAAACTTTCCAACCATGTTCCAACCACGATCTAATAGTAGTGCCATCTAATTGGACAAGTTGTAGGCTTTAGGCGGTTGGTGGAGTTAAGGTTTAATTGGAAATGCTATGGGCGGGGGTTTGACAAAACATTTTTGTACAACTGTGTGTGTCTGTGTGCGTAATGTCTGTGTGTGAAAATCAGCACAAAAAAAAAGCCTATGAACAAAATAGCATTGTTGCTTATCTGCTTGATACGAGAGCAATTTAACCTTGGATTGGATTGAGATGAAATGATTAATCAGGGAAGGCTGAACTGAATGCAGTGGAGGACTGGCCCAGCTGGGGGTGGGTGATGACTGTCCAGACATCTTTTGTCATCTTTTCTATGACAGGATACCAACTCTGACAACTGACAACAATAAACACTCCTCATTTTATCAGCCACTGCCGGTGTGGAGTGGCAGAGTAATGCAGGCCGGCAGTATTGGAGTTGAGACAGTTCAATTAGCTGTGAAAGGATTGATGTGGCGGTGTATCTTGTTATGGTAGAAAGGTCACTGAGTACATTTGACACCTGCCGCTGGTTTTCTCCTGTTCCCTGGGGGCGGAGCTTAGTTCCTTGTGACTGAATCAATCTGGAACACACACATACCTCATCACTTCACTCTCTTTACACACACACACACCTCCTCACTTCACTATCTTTATACACACACATACCTCCTCACTTCACTATCTTTACACACACACACACCTCCTCCTATCCCTCCCTCTCCTACTTCCTGGGCCGTCCTCCTCTTGTTTTTCTCCACCACTGCCTCAGTCACATACATCATGATAAATGAGGGGACTTTGTGCATGTCTTAAATCTTAAAGCACCCCCCCCCCACACACACACACATGCACCCACACACACACACACACACACACACACACACACACACACACACACACACACAGAAACGTTCTTCTCATTAGACCATATGGATCACAATTGTTTGGCCCCCTGGAGAAGTCTTAGGAACTAAATGTAATAATTGTTTTTGAGAAACATATTTATTACTTGACAAAAAATGTGTTTGTTTGTGAACATTTGATTTCTCTCATTTTGAGTTTAAGATGAAGCTGTTCTGCAACAAGGCAATTTTTCATTTTCATTGCTTTTTTGTGGGGGTTTTCCTGAGGGTGCCAATCATTCTGGATTCTAAGTCAGTCTCTGAGCAAAGGGGAAGAATAAAAAAAGGCAGTGAAACCTGCTTGGAGATCCAGATTTGAATCCAGGGCAGTAATCCTGTATGGTCCACAGCTATAGTTGATTTTTGATCGATGTCTTGTTTAAGAGGACTGGTTGGTGTCGTGGCCTGGACACACATACAAACATTACACTCACCTAAAGGATCATTAGGAACACCATACTAATACTGTGTTTGACCCCCTTTCGCCTTCAGAACTGCCTTAATTTTACGTGGCATTGATTCAACAAGGTGCTGAAAGCGTTCTTTAGAAATGTTGGCCCATATTGATAGGATAGCATCTTGCAGTTGATGGAGATTTGTGGGATGCGCATCCAGGGCACGAAGCTCCCGTTCCACCATATCCCAAAGATGCTCTATTGGGTTGAGATCTGGTGACTGTGGGGGCCATTTCAGTACAGTGAACTCATTGTCATGTTCAAGAAACCAATTTGAAATGATTCGAGCTTTGTGACATGGTGCATTATCCTGCTGGAAGTAGCCATCAGAGGATGGGTACATGGTGGTCATAAAGGGATGAACATGGTCAGAAACAATGCTCAGGTAGGCTGTGGCATTTAAATGATGCCCAATTGGCACTAAGGGGCCTAAAATGTGCCAAGAAAACATCCCCCACACCATTACACCACCACCACCAGCCTGCACAGTGGTAACAAGGCATGATGGATCCATGTTCTAATTCTGTTCACGCCAAATTCTGACTCTACCAGCTGAATGTCTCAACAGAAATCGAGACTCATCAGACCAGGCAACATTCTTCCACTGTCCTCAACTGTCCAATTTTGGTGAGCTCGTGCAAATTGTAGCCCTTTTTTTCCTATTTGTAGTGGAGATGAGTGGTACCCGGTGGGGTCTTCTGCTGTTGTAGTCCATCCGCCTCAAGGTTGTGCGTGTTGTGGCTTCACAAATGCTTTGCTGCATACTTCGTTTGTAACAAGTGGTTATTTCAGTCAATGTTGCTCTTCTATCAGCTTGAATCAGTTGGCCCATTCTCCTCTGACCTCTAGCATCAAATGGCATTTTCGCCCACAGGACTGCCGCATACTGGATGTTTTTCCCTTTTCACACCATTCTTTGTAAACCCTAGAAATGGTTGTGCGTGAAAATCCCAGTAACTGAGCAGATTGTGAAATACTCAGACCGGCCCGTCTGGCACCAACAACCATGCCACGCTCAAAATTGCTTAAATCACCTTTCTTTCCCATTCTGACATTCAGTTTGGAGTTCAGGAGATTGTCTTGACCAGGACCACACCCCTAAATGCATTGAAGCAACTGCCATGTGATTGGTTGATTAGATAATTGCATTAATGAGAAATTGAATAGGTGTTCCTAATAATCCTTTAGGTGAGTGTATAACTTATCGCGGACCCCCAGACATTCCAAAATGTTGTCGTAGTCGTACGCTCACTCTCGGCATGGACCAAATACTTCACATGACTGAGGTACAGGTTTTACGTGTTATTGATGAGCTAATCAATGCTGCTTGTTTAATCAGCGGTCGGGATTCATGACCTGACCTCTAAACGCCCCTGCTGACCTCTTTCTGACATCTGTCCTCTCCTCTGTCCCCATGTGTCTGTCCTCTCCTCTGTCCTTGTGTGTCTGTCCTCTCCTCTGTCCCTGTGTGTCTGTCCTCTCCTCTGTCCCTGTGTGTCTGTCCTCTCCTCTGTCCCCCTGTGTCTGACCTCTTCTCTGTCCCCCATGTAGCTGCACCCTGAGTGTGACCCTGGAGCAGGCAATCCTATTGGCTCGTAGCCACGGCCTCCCCCCACGATGCATCATGCAGGCGACTGACGTCATGAGGAAGCAGGTATGGAGACACACACACACACACAGAGACACACACACATGCAAAGGCTTTTCTGTTCTGTAGAGGCTTTTACCAGAAAGCCTAGTTCCAGAGCTCTACTTTTTACAAGGCAGTGACAGTGCAGGACTTCTGATACTGCCTCGCTAGTCCTTTCACACAGATAGCAGAGTAATTAACGTTCAGATAGCATTGTCCTCTATTGGAAACTTTCCTACACATTTCTGCTGTATGTGTACAAAGACGTGTGTTTAGTTAAGGTGATTGTGAGTTCTGGTGTGTTCAGTATAGAACCCCAAGCTCTAGGCCAGGGATTTTCACCTCTGGTACGGGAGGGCAAAAACAACCCCTCCTTCTAAACCTCTTCTTCTAAACATCCTTTTGGTCTAAATGTCACCTCCTTCTAAAAGTCACCTCCTTCTAAACATCCTGTCATCAGACCTGAGGACCAGAAATGAGAATGGAGCCGTTTCAACCCTCCAGGATTAAAATTGAAGAGCTCAGTAGTGCGCTAAACAGGGAATAGGGTGCGCTAAACAGGGAATAGGGTGCGCCAAACTGGGAATAGGGTGTGCTAAACAGGGAATAGGGTGCGCTAAACAGGGAATAGGGTGCGCTAAACAGGGAATAGGGGGCGCTAAACAGGGAATAGGGTGCGCTAAACAGGGAATAGGGTGCGCCAAACTGGGAATAGGGTGCGCTAAACAGGGAATAGGGTGCGCTAAACAGGGAATAGGGTGCGCTAAACAGGGAATAGGGGGCGCTAAACAGGGAATAGGGTGCGGTAAACAGGGAATAGGGGACGCTAAACAGGGAATAGGGTGCGCTAAACAGGGAATAGGGTGCGCTAAACAGGGAATAGGGTGCGCCAAACTGGGAATAGTATGTGCTAAACACAGAATAATGTACGCTAAACAGGGACTAGGGTGCGCTAAAAGGGAGAATAGAGTGCTCTAAATGGGGAATAGGGTGCACTAAATGGGGAATAGGGTGCGCTAAACACGGAAAAGGGTGCCAATGGGATGTGGGCTAGATCATACTTGTGGTTAATGAGTGGTAATATTAAAGAGATTATGCTCAGCCACTAACATCATGTTCAGGAGAGTCATTACCAACGCCAGCGGAGATTATGCCATAACCAATTTTCTTTTCACGGGCCAAGAAAAGCCTCTTAAGCTATTTCTATTTCTGTTGCTCGGCCTGATTCATTTAGCCTGTCTTACCTTTGCAGAAATATAATTCTGCTAGACTGTCTTAAATGGGACCCTAGCCCCTACACAGTGTACTTCTTTGGACCACGGCTCTGGACAAAACTAGTGGACTATAATATGTTGCCCTATTCATGAAATAACGTGCCATTTGGGATGAAACCTCCATCTTGTTGGTTTTTGTTCTTGGATTTATTTAAAAGAATATCTTCTTAATCGTTTCTTAAAGCAGCAGTCTTCGCTTTGTGGGACTCGTTCTCATGTTCCCTGTTTGGAGTAGCTTCTCCTCTCATCACTTCTTCATTCTATCCCTCCTCTAAGCATCCCTCTCTCTTTCCTGTTCCCTGTCTACTTCTACTGTATGCATCCCTCTGTAAATAACTCAGTCACCATCTATCCATTCATGTCTCTCTTGGCTTTCTCTAACCTTCTCCGTCCCTGTATCTCGGTATCTCTGACCCCCCATCTCTTTGTCTGATTATATTGTTGTCAGAAGTGACTTTCCTCCATTTGGCTGTACACTGGAGGTGTGTGTGTGTGTGTCTGTGTGTGTGTGTGTGTGTGTGTGTGTGTGTCTGTGTGTGTGTGTGTCTGTGTGTAGCTGGTTCATTAAACCGTCCTGTCTACCTGAGGGCCCAGGGAAACAGTGGCTGTTACTTTCCCTCAAAATCCCTATCTATTTTCCCCTGGTCTCTCCCTTTGCCGCTCTCCTCTCTCCCCCCACCTCCTCTCTCACTGTCCACCACCTCCTCTCTCTCCTCCCTCTCTGACTCACTTGTCTCTTCCTGGGTAAAGTGGGATTGTCCTTCTGAGTCTGATTGTGGTTTGGCCTGTATTCCCTGTATATCGTTAGTAAGCCTGTGATTGGCCAGCCAGTTTACCCAGCAGGCCACAGGGCAACGAACACAGTAGTCTGCCTTCCATATGGTCTTTCCATAGTGTAATACCAATCACCAGGAGAACAGGTCAAAGAAGTGCACTGTAAACTAGGGAACAGATTACCATTTAGGACACACAATGTCGGACGATGGGGAGCTTGAAATAAACTCAGCTAAATAGGCTTTCTGCGGCCCAAACTTTTCCCTACATAGCACACGACTAAAATGATTCGACCAAAATAGGTGCCGTTTGGGATGGGACTATTGAAGGGGACTCCTAGACACCCAACACGTCAGGATAAGGATGGTTCAATTGATTAGGGCGCATGCAGATGGCGCCCCGTCCCGTATGGAATCCATTGCTATTGAGCAGAACCCTGGGAAACAGAAGTGTAGTATGTAGGGCCCAGTGTGCTGTTTGGGACACATGCTTTGAATTAGAAGGGCTGTTTACAGAGGATGGGGCACGGTGAAAGGGCCTGCTGTCCTTGGTTTTGTCTTGTGATGCCGCACTGCTGAGGGACGCTGTTTTATTCTGTGTGTTGTGTTTCAAAATGGCGGTTAGTGCTGCGCGGATATACCAATTGATCTGGTTAGTTTGTTGTCTTTTGCAAATTGCTTTCACTGCATTCTGTTTTTACTTGTTAGTCCAGTGGTGTATTTAAACTTGTATTTCTAAATGTGTTTCTGATTGCCTGGAGGTGTGGTTCAGAATGCACATTTGATTCCTGATGTATGGGACAGTTGGAGGTCTTCAGAACAGATATAAGGGACACCTAATCATGACATAGGCCAGAAAACCACTTCATTTTGAAAGTGATGAACGCCAACATTTTGGAGTTTGTCCCGCTACGACCACAGTTTACAAAGAACAAAACATATAAGGCAAACATGTTTTTTTGGGTCAATTTATGCTTTTCATGCGTTGGGTGCTACATACGCCAACCAGACATACTTTAAATTAGTTCTGTGTTTATGAACAGTACCCAGTCATTAATTAAGTCATTATACAGGCTGGTACTGTTCTTCCTTTGTCAGTCCAATCCCTACATTTCAAATGTGGGACAATTTGATGGACTTATAGCCTTCAAAGGCACGAAGAAGTACATAAACAAATATTTGTATTATAGTATATTGAGTAGAAATTACATGTTTTGCCTATGTATTTATTACATGCTTTGTAAGGTTTTGATTTGAATGTTAATTAATTAATGTGTAACCACAAATGAAAACACAATTTCCACCAGTAAATGTTTCTTATGTTGTAAGTACACTGTTATAATTGGGATAAACACTTCCAATCTGAACATTACATTGGAAATAAAAACTCAGTTCAGTAATGTCCATTTTATCCAAGGTAATGTACAGAACGCTGGCACTTATCAGTTACTCAAACCACCTTATTTTAAAACCCCACCAATATTCCCAGGGCTTGTGGAAATCACTCCATGATGACCCCGCTCAGCCTAAACCGAGCCAGGAGGTCAAGCCCCGCAGGGACCAGAACAGTCGGCAGAAACTGTTTCAGGCCCGGAGTAGATGTTTCTGCTGTCTCACTCCAGACAGACACACCTTCATGAAAATTATGTGTGATGTGAAAAAGAATACTGTCTGCCACCGCCTCCAAAAACTAGCTGAATATTCACCCATTTGGGTAAAGGACGTCCCAAATGGAACCATATTCCCAACATAGTGTTCTGTGTAGTGCACTTCTTTTAACCAGAGCTCTGATCTAGAGTAGTGTACCATGTTGGGAATAGGGGGTGATTTGTGTCTAAATGGTGGGAATCATAGGACTCATTCATCATACTCCATCGTACTCTACCTTCGGCTGATCGTCATTCATCATATTCTATCATACCCTACCTTCGGTTGATCGTCGATGCTCCATCTCGAGAGAATCTCAAATGTATTTTTAACTTTGCTGGGGTATGTTCAGGCAAGGTCAAGCCCTTGAAGAATGACAGTTCCTTTAATCTGAAGTCTTCAGCTATTTATTGGTCTTCAGCTATTCACCAAGGGTAACCCCCCCCCCTCCAGGTTGACTCTCCTGGTTGTTGCCGAACAGGAATGCATCCTCATTCACACTAACTGGTCTGTTAAAGGAGCAGTCTCTTGGTCTGTTAAAGGAGCAGTCTCCATTTTAAACCATCCACCTCACCTAACCTATTAACCTCATCATTATCCATCTACCTCAACTAACCACTCAACCACACCTTTACCATCTTCCTTAACCACACCTTTACAATTTACCTCATCTAACCTCTCAACTCCATCTTTACCTATCTACCTCAACTAAGCTCTCAACTCAATTTTTACCCATCTACCTCAACTAACCTGTCAACCACACCTTTACCATCTACCTCAAGCACACCTTTACCATTTACCTCAACTAACCTCTCAACCCCATCTTTACCCATCTACCTCAACTAACCTGTCAACCACAACTTTACCATCTACCTCAAGCATACCTTTTAACATTTACCTCAACTAACCTCTCAACTCCACATTTACCCATCTACCTCAACTAACCTCTTAACGCTATCTTAACACATCTAACTTAAATAATCTCTCAACCACACCTTTACCATCTACCTCAACTAACCTCTTAGCTCGATCTTAACCCATCTATCCAGGCTCAACCTGTGCCGAGCACATATCCCTTTTCTATCTTGTTCCCTATTCAAGTGACATGTGCCCGTCTGCCTTGGTGACGTGTGTCGTGTACACAGATGGGCATGTGTTGTCCATCCACTTTACATGCGTCACTCAGTCCAATGGGCATATGTGGTCACTCACTCCAACACCGTCCGTCCGTGTCAGCCGACAACTCAACCCACTTTTACACATTAAGCACGTGCCCCTCGAAAGGTCTGTGCCCGGCACTGTATCTACCTCAACTAACCTCTCAACCACACCTTTACCATCTACCTCAACTAACCTTTCCCAGCCTCCTTCTATCCACTCCCATAGATGTGAATATAAATGTACAATCTAGTCCCGACAACCAAGCTGGTGTATGGATGTGGTAAATGTAGAGAAATGGTCCAAGATTTACAAGGTGGCCTGGCCAGTAGCTGATCAGCCCTGTCTCTGGTAGATATAGGGCCAAATTTCAGATCTCTCTGGGGGCAACGACCAGGGCCTTCCCCAAAATGCATTACTTGTGACTGATGAGAGCTTGGTCAAAAGTAGTTCACTATATCTGGAATACAATGCCATTTGGAAGTCCTCTTGGTCTCTGGAGGTAATCTCTGCCCATTAAACAAACAAGCGTCAGTCAGGCTTGAAGACATTGACCGTGTCCCAAATTGCACCCCATGTATAGTGCAGGTGGGGTGGAAAAACAAGGGGAACAGAACGTTATTTGGGATTCAAGCAAGACGGTTGCCACTCGTAGCTCATCCCTGAGTCATCCCCTCATCCCTCGGGATGTGGATACAGACATGTACGTGTTTTAAATGGAGCTCCGTGGCCCCTGGTCAAATTAGTGTACAACATGGAGAACTGAGTACCGTTGACAAGCCCATCTAACTGCCGGTGACAAGGCCACAGAACACAGGACCTCTTTTCACTGTGTCTCTGCTTCCCTCCCGGGCCGGGGAGATGTGTACGCACACAGGCGGTGTTCAGCGCTGGCCGCAGTGTTCAGGTCACATTGTGACAGGAAATCTGTAAAAAAAAAAAAAAAAGGTTTTTCCTGTGGAAATTTTAAAACTGAGTTTCCACTAAAACCCAAATCATTTTGTTGGTTTGTCCGATATTTGTGGCCAAAGCATATTTAGGGATTAAAGCATATGAACAGTTTGACATGACTAGGGGTGAGGAAACAGCCCGTAGCCGTCGTATATTGACCATATACCACGCCCCCTTGTGCCTTATTGCTTACATATACCACGCCCCCTTGTGCCTTATTGCTTACATATACCACGCCCCCTTGTGCCTTATTGCTTACATATACCACGCCCCCTTGTGCCTTATTGCTTACATATACCACGCCCCCTTGTGCCTTATTGCTTACATATACCACAGCTTTCAGTCAAAATTTGAACAACCCGGTTTATAGTAGAAAGCAAACACTTGAAAAACACCCTAACACACTGTCTTTAACAAGGTGTTTAAGGGACACTCAGAAGAAGATTGAGATATTACTGAGTAGGAGGAGCTGAACAAGGGAGAAAGACAGAAGAATGAGCTAACCATTCAACAGACTTGTACTGGCTGTGTGCAACAATCTCCTGTATTCTTCATATGAATGGGCTATGGGGTAGTGTAGCAAGATGGAAGCCTTTTCTTACAAAGAAAAACATCCAAACCCGGCTGAAGTTTGCAAAAACAAACATCAAGTCCCCCAAAGGCACATGGGAAAATGTGTTATGGTCTGATGAAACCAAGGTTGAACTTTTTGGCGATAGTTCCAAAAGGTATGTTTGGCGCAAAAACAACACTGCACATCACCCAAAGAACACCATACCCACTGTGAAGCATGGTGGTGGCAGCATCATGCTTTGGGGCTGTTTTTCTTCAGCTGGAACCGGAGCCTTAGTCAGGGTGGAGGGAATTATGAACAGTTCCAACAACCAGGCAATTTTGGCACAAAACATTCAGGAAGTTTACCTTTCAGCACAACAACGACCCAAAGCACACATCCAAAGCATGGCTTCACCAGAAGATTAACATTTTGGAATGGCCCAGCCAGAGCCCAGACCTGAATCCAGTTGAACATCTGTGGGGTGATCTGAAGAGGGCTGTGCACAGGAGTTGTCCTCGCAATCTGACAGATTTGGAGCGGTTTTCCAAAGAAGAGTGGGCAAATATTGCCACGTCAAGATGTGCCATGCTAATAGACGCCTACCCAAAAAGACTGAGTGCTGTAATAAAATCAAAAGGTGCTTCAACAAAGTATTAGTTTAAGGGTGTGCACACTTATGGAGTTTTGTTTTTTTTCTCAAAGATTCTTATTTTTTTTTCCAATTGAATTGTTCACGTTATAGGTCACATTAAAGGTGGAAAAAGTTCTGACATGATTTATCTTTGTCTCATTCTTTTACATCAGAAGAACCTGGCATTTTAACTGGGGTGTGTAGACTTTTTATATCAACTGTAGTTGGACGTTGCTCAGAATTATCGAACCACTTCTAAGGCCTCACAGGCCTCACACAAGTGGTACAACATAAATATTTTCTGGTGTTTACAAACCAACCACTCTTATTAATTTTCCTTGAGATTATAAATGCAAGGATGTGTTTAAAATGTCTTACAGATGAGTGTTTAGTTACATATTCACGTTACTTAACATCCTGGGGGGCCATTTGTTAACAATTAGCAGCAGAAAGAAACACAATCAAAACTCAAATGTCGGGGTGCGGCATCCCACCTCTTTTTACCTCTTCCACCCCCCTGATGCCCGGAGCTGCTCTGCTGGTGACCCTATATCCACCCCCTGATGAGGCTTGACTAAAGAGTATCCGAGCTGTGTTCAGGGATAGCAATTGGCCTGTGTTCTAGTGCCCTATTTTTCAGGCCCGGGCCCAGTGGTTCTCCCTGTGGTGTTGGCCCGACATTGATGCGGGACGTCTGTGTATGTTTAACGATGCTCAAACAACAAAGAGCATTAGGATTATTTGAGAACCCAGCAGGAGATCATGATATATTTATAAATATAGGTTATGATTTATTTAGCACTCATTCTGCTGTGAGGTCTGTTGGGTAGAAGTCGCACTCAGCGAGATCGGTTGAAACCCGGAAGCTTCCGGTCTTAAGGAGTGAACAAGAGAAGGTGATGCCTGAAGAACCGATGCAGCGGGTGTCAGGGTACCCTGCTCAGGTGTTTCCTAAACACCTGTTACGTTATGACAGGTTTGCTGTTAGTTACGATGTCTTGTCTCTTGTACCTGTCTAGTATTGTGCTGTCCTCTACAAAGGCAGTTCCTGACTTCAAAGTGTAGTGGTTTCCAGACAGCACTTTCTGTCGCTGTTTTTGTCATTGAACTGAACACCGATTTCACCAGATAATGTACCCGACCATTGCGAAATATCAAACCTGTCTAAGGGCAGACATTGGATCCAGCGTAGCCTAATATTGGGTTATTAAAATCCCATGAGAATAAAGTCCTGATCAATTGCAGAACAAAAATCCAACTTCTTTGGATCTTTACGCAAAGTGTATCCTCCTGTGCAGTGGTTCCCAACCAGGGGTACTAGGACCCCTGGGGGTACATGGCCTTTCCACAGGGGGTACTTGAAAACACTCATGACACCATAGACTTACTAGTGAAATGAACATGAGGGGGTACTTCAGGGGTACTCCAAGCAGTGCAAATTATTTTTGGGGGTACAGTAACTGAAAAAGGTTGGGAGCCACTGCTCCTGTGCAAAGAGCTTGTGCTATTTAAACATAGTATATGGAGACCGATCTGTACAAGAGCTAATATTTGTGTGATCTTTCCTTCAGGGGGCGAGAGTTCAGAATTCTGCCAAGAACCTGGGGGTGAGGGACCGTACTCCGTCCTCAGTACCAAGGTAAGCAGACATACACAAACACAGCACACATTCAAAACACACACACACACATCTGGCTAAAAGGTTCAGCAGAGCCTAGGATCTGATACTAGATGCGGATAGGGGCTGTCACAGCAACTTGTCTTTGACACAGTCTTTTGTGACATTCAGCTCTTCTGAACCTTTTAGTGGGATTGACAAATACAATTATGTGTGGCTGTGATTACTGTTGAGCTGCTGGCCACCGGACATTGCTGGTTGATAACATTATTGGTGCTGTGACTGGCTGCTCAGAAGAACTCACTGTGTGGCTCTGAAGATCTGGGTGTAACATAATCTAACTCCTTGAATTGTGTCTACCAGAGCCCTGTGGCCTGTGCCAAGAAACAGCACTAGTAAACATATAGCTCTGCTGGTAAATAAACAGCTCTACCAGTAAATACGACAGCTCTACCAGTAAATGAAACAGATTTACCAGTACATAAACAGCTCCACCAGTAGACAAACAGCTCCACCAGCAAATAAGCAGCTTTACCTGTTGATAAACACCTCTACCAGTAAATAAGCGTCTTTACCAGTAAATAAACAGCTCGACCAGTAGATAAAGAGCTCTACCGTTAAATAAACAGCTCTACCTCTATACTACAGGTGCACACAATGAGACTCTTTCCTAATCGGCTATCTG
Organism: Esox lucius; assembly: GCF_011004845.1. Classification (NCBI taxonomy): domain Eukaryota; kingdom Metazoa; phylum Chordata; class Actinopteri; order Esociformes; family Esocidae; genus Esox; species Esox lucius. The sequence continues at coordinate 28,883,428 of NC_047589.1, forward strand.
TGTGTTTCATCTACCAGACTGTATAAACTGTGCCAGCCTCCTCCCCCGGATGGTGACTCCTAATCCAGCCTTGATCCAGGATGGTGACTCCTAATCCAGCCTTGATCCAGGATGGTGACTCCTAATCCAGACTTGATGCGGGATGGTTGACTCCTAATCCAGCCTTGATCCAGGATGGTGACTCCTAATCCAGCCTTGATCCAGGGTGGTGACTCCTAATCCAGCCTTGATCCAGGATGGTGACTCCTAATCCAGCCTTGATCCAGGATGGTGACTCCTAATCCAGCCTTGATCCAGGATGGTAACTCCTGATCCAGGATGGTGACTCCTAATTCAGCCTTGATCCATAATGGTGATTCCTTATCCAGCCTTGACCTTGAAGGGTGATTCCTAATCCAGCCTTTATCCAGAGTGGTGACTTTATCCAGCCATAAACCAGAATGGTGATTCCTAATTCAGCCTTGATCCATGATGGTGTCTCATAATCCAGCCTTGATCCATGATGGTGTCTCATAATCCAGCCTTGATCCAGAATGGTGATACATAACCTTGACCATTGACCCAGGTTTGTGAGTCCTAGTCTAGCACTGATCCAGGATCCTGACTCCTGACTACCTGATTTGTGTATGGAGGTGTTCCTGTCCAGTCAAGTTCCCCCCATCCTGATCCCTAGACGACTTCTCTTTTTCTGACACTGAATAATCAACCCAGTGATGAGTGGCTAAATGGCCCCCTAATTTCTATTTTGTACACTCCCTTGGTCTTAATACATTTTCTGAAATCCCAGTCTTTCACAATGTCACTGGTTCAGTCTGTAAAAAGTGAATTTGTAATCCTCTCTTTTCTCCATTGTTGTTACTGTGCTGAACTTTATAGCTCATTTAGAATGGATTTGTCTGTGTGTTTGTCTTGTGTCCAGCTACATTGCATCTCATGTGTCATTAACTGTGTTTGTAATGGAACAACTGAGGCTGAGACTGGCGCCTCGAGGCTGACATCAAACCACCCAGCTGACCTGGATAGTGTCCATTCATCCAAATGTACTTTCGCCGGCAAATAACTACAGTGGAATGACAATTAGCTGTTCCGGAAACAACCATTCCATGACCTAACTGAAGTTTTTTTAATGTTTGTTTTGTTATACTTGTGTAAATTCAACTGTATTATGTGACAAAGAATCAATGTGCAGATATAGGATTATATGGTTGCGCTCCATTTGCTTAGCAGCCGACTAACTTTTATTCCTTTGCTTTCTTCTTTTAAGTAATCTTAAAGTGAATTAACAGTCTAAATCCCACCCTGTTTTAGTGCACTACTTTTGCCTGCTCTGTGGCTTTGGTCAAAAGTAGTGGACTCGGTAGGCAATAGGGTTTTAATTTGGGATGCATGTATAGCCATGTTCATAAACATTAGTAATGCCCTTATGTCATTGTGTTGCCTCGTAGTCACTGCCTTCTGTTGGAACTTCTCCGGAGTCCAGAGTGCTTTCCATTCTAAACCGGCCTGGTTCTCCGGAGTCCAGAGTGCTTTCCATTCTAAACCGGCCTTGTTCTCCGGAGTCCAGAGTGCTTTCCATTCTAAACCGGCCTGGTTCTCCGGAGCCCAGAGTGCTTTCCATTCTAAACCGGCCTGGTTCTCCAGAGTCCAGAGTGCTTTCCATTCTAAACCGGCCTGGTTCTCCAGAGTCCAGAGTGATTTCCATTCTAAACCTGCCTGGTTCTCCAGAGTCAAGAGTGCTTTCCATTCTAAACCGGCGTGATTCTCCAGAGTCCAGAGTGCTTTCCATTCTAAACCGGCCTTGTTCTCCAGAGTCCAGAGTGCTTTCCATTCTAAACCGGCCTTGTTCTCCAGAGTCCAGAGTGCTTTCCATTCTAAACCGGCCTGGTTCTCCAGAGTCCAGAGTGATTTCCATTCTAAACCGGCCTGGTTCTCCAGAGTCAAGAGTGCTTTCCATTCTAAACCGGCGTGATTCTCCTTTGACTCGGCCTGAACCCTCCAGTGATGTAAAGTTTCCCTCAGAGAGCTGTTCTAGTAGTGTCATGGGAAGTGGATTCATATGTGCCTCCGTACAATTAAGGGACCAGTGAAAGGTGCCGTCTGGCTTGTGTTTTTTCCATTGTTCAGTCTCTGCGTCTTAGTGAAGGGTAAATATTAAAGATATAGGATCATGTTAAACTATGCGTGTACTGTATGAAGTGACCAGCCTGATATGAAGTGATTTCAGCACAAACCTTTAGTATTAAAACAGTATGCCACGCTTATTTAATTAGAGCTATATAAGTACATATATATAAAAAAATACTTCAAATATACCTAAATATATTTTGTATATTGACATTACTCAGGAGCTAAGTGTAGATAGATATTACTTACAGTATCATTACTATGGGGTAAAAAATATTATAGAGTAGATAGCGGTTGATCCCTTTTCATTTATAGTACAGTATTTTCCGACACCAACAGTCCATAGCAAACCTAATATACTAGGGAATAGGTGGCCATGTTGGACGCGACCTGAGTTGTTAATAAATGTACATTGCAAACGGGACAGACATATCACAAATCACCCCATATTCCCTAGATAGTGCTCTGGTAAAAGGTTATGTAGGAAATAGGGAGCCAGTCTGACTGCTGACCCCGGACCTGGTAAATGTACACAAACCAAGTACAGAATAAGTGTGACCTTCTAATACTGTATAACAACAGGGTCTGTTTGCCATACAGCAGCTTCTAGTGAGGTTAAAATTAACATGGATTGAATGGAAGAGAACTGTCAAGATCAACTGTAAAAAGAGATCAACTCTAATAGCCATGTTTGTTCGACTGAAAACGCCTGTAATTTATTGTTCTTATGTGTCTTGACCCCCCCCTTGGAGAGTTGCCATATTCCTGCAGCATGTCATCGTTCGCTCATTTTTAAACCAATGTTTAATTTGATCTTTGTATTACTTTGAAATACACTGTGGTATATTATAGTCATTAATTCCAATTAAACCATCTTAAAGAAAAACGTGCAGTAGAATGGTATTTGACTTTTTTCCCCGTTAGTTCATAGCTTCGATTGTACAGTATATGAGATCTGGTACAGAGGTATTGCTGCACTGTGATGTCATCCTTTTGGCTGTTGCTGGTGGATATGTCTCTGTCTGTCTGTCTGTCTGTCTGTGTATGTATACAATGTTTGTGTCTGTTTCCATCTCTCCAGCTCGCTCTATTCACCTCTTTGTCTGTCTCTGTATGTCTTAGCATATCTCTCTCACACAGTCATCTAGGCTGCATGATACATTCCAGGCTGATTTCTTCTTGCTGGAAGACAGATCACCTGTTTCTCACCTTGCCAGCCCAAATAGAGACTAGACTCCAGACAGATTATTTCGCAAAGCCTTAACACTGTGTAAGCTGTTCCACCAGGGCACCACTTCACAAGGGAACAACACCCAAATCAGAGCATTGCCAAGAAAATCACAAATAAACAGAACAGATCGGAATTACAGGCTACATCTGGTCCCAATATTCATTCCTCACGCATAAGCCTGTCGGCTGGACATTTGTACAGGACAGAAAGAGCCCGCACGTGCGCTTTTTACGCACTGACTAGGCAGTTCTTTTCCGGGACAATATTTAATAAATAAACGCCAACAGCATGCGGCGGATATGTTGCTACGTAATTCCACGTACTTTTTATGACCAAGATTTCGAAACACCGTATACGACGCTCCGTTGCTATGTTTGCTTGAAGTGTGTACCTAACGGCCACTGAGGCTACGCAAAAAAGACGCACCATCTCATGTGTCTGACAGGACCTCAGGGGCATTGGTAAACAAACTGTAAGAGTAGTCATATCTCGTCCACTGATACAACTCTCAACCAATAAGCACAAGATCCCTAATCACTGTCAAATAACCGTCTTTGCCATTGGCTTCAAGGATGGTAGCGGTCGCTAGGGAGCCACTCAAGCGTCGCGACGGGGACAGTCCATTGCTCCTGCTGTAGTAAAGCCAAGCGGAGCAGAGCGCGACAGAGTACTTGCTACTGTACTTTCCACTATGCGCGTCGCGGTGAAGCAAACTGACCGCTCTTGACGCCCCTATTTCTGCGGTGCGGTTTCCTCATCTGTTTCTGCACTTAGCTACAGTTGTATTGTAGTAAAAGGTATTCGAATTAGACTCGAATTGTGTAGGTGGATGAATGTATGGTTTTGCCCCAACGTTTATTTTAAGCACAGTAACGATTAATGCAAGACGTAGAGTTTATTCATGGCGTCTCAACAGCAGTCAAGAATTCAGTCATATCTGGAGAAAAATAAAATTGGACCATTGTTTGAGGTAAGTGCGACAACATGCTAAACTAGATAACATATTTCACCGGTGCATGATTGGCACACGCATGTTTTAATGCACGCCTGCAATTTTTTTTCCACCAAGAATCATTAGGTTCTGTTTTGTCGCAACTAAGATTGATAAAATAGCCTGAAAACGTATAGTATTCATGTTAAACTAGGCTACACATTCCAATCGTTCAATTATAAGAAAAGACCCTGTGCTGCATTGAAGTGGGAAATGAGAACGGACACAGGTCCGATCTGCCTGCAAGACTGTAGAAAGCCCACCCGGTATAAATCCAGTTGGGACACATCAGCGTGAATATTATATCCCGCTACTTAGCTACGCAAATTAGCTACGCTGCTCGATTTAATCTCTGTGTTGTACGGTTTGAGAAGCAGGGATGTTTCTGAATGGTCCGGATGGGCTTGTAGTGGTCAAGACGATATAATTGTGTGGAGGTGGAGTAATCGTTAGGGTAAACTGATGTAATTCACTGTCATGACTGGACGTCCCAGTGGGACAGATATAGTATTAACTGAAGGTAAGCCACGTTTATATTCACGCATGACAATTTATAAATATAAACCAATAGGATACATTGTAAAAGTGAGAAATATCCCACTCCTGTGCATTAACAAATTATAATTGCAATCACTCGTCAGAAATATTAATAGCCCACCTAATTTCACTCCAGCAATGTGTGATACCGCCCGTCGGTTCATGTGGCTCGTTAGATTGAGATCTAGAGTCGTATCGTTTCTGCTTGGGTTCAATAAATTCCAGTTGCATGCTGCAGGAATGAGTTCCTCATGTAAAGCACTTTCAGGAGGTTGATAATCGCAATATTTATATATTATTGTTATCTTAATATTTCATTACAATAGATCGGCTTCACTGCCATTAAGGACCGTTCTTGATGGTTTGTGTGAGTAAGTTACTGAAGGCGCTTTTTTCAAGTTGCCTTTATTGTCTGTTTCATTCTGTTGCCTTCTGGTTTTCACCGGTGTCCGTCAGAATGTTCGTTGACATATATTAAAACTAGCACAGCTACAGAATCAAATGATGCGATCACATCACCTCCCTCATGTGAATCCGAGGTGAATACATGTGACCACATGTATTAACGTATGATTACGGCAAACTACAAACCCCATGTAGAAACCATACGTGTGATAACATGAATTTACCAACCCCACCTGGAGACTAGACAACACGTGATGACATGAATCTAACACCCTGGAAACAATACAACACGTATTGTGTTCCATGGGACGGTTTTAGCGTAAAATCTGTGTGAAAAGTTTTACGCGCAATGTCAATTTGAGCCTAGATCTTTCATGAGGTGTTGCGTGAGATAACAAGCAGCGTTATTTCCGGTGCTTTGAACAAATGTTTTTAAGGTGTTTGAATTTTTAGGATATCAGATAAGAATGGGAGATTTGGTCCAAAGAGTTGCATGTCATTTTAAAAGAGAAAGGGTGGAGTTCTTCATACCCGTTCTGATCTAATCTCTTAACAAATATGTAGACCAAGAACTTGAATGGGATAGCGTTCATTTGCTCCCACTTTGTAGAAGTGAAGTACCAAGTTCAGATAACTTGCACACGTTTTAGACTTCTAATCGACCAGTTCGCAAAAGCTGTAAAAACAACATCTATGACCGAAAAAAGTTAGATGGCATAATGATTTGCGACACAATTCAGCTCTTCCTTTCTCAATTTAACAGAGGTTTTGTGAACTGTGAAGAAATAAGATTTCACTTGCCACATACACCACCTCAGAGTTTTGATAACTAAATATGTCTAGGACAAGGTGACTTTTATCAATACCTTTGTCTATAATTAGTCAATATTTTTTTTTGGTGTAATGCATTGATGCAAATATGTTGACAAACGTCACTTTCTCCAGGTTATCAAAGTGCTGAGGTGTTACAGGTATCAGTCATGCTTGCTGCCTCCCAAATAGCACACCCGTTTGCTGCACACTACTTAGCAAACAGGGTGTGGAATGGGACGCGCCAGCTGTTTCTGTACACTGTGTAATTGTGATATGCTCTTTAGATGAGTCAGTACCACTGTTGTAGGCAGCAGAGTCATATTTAATTAGAAGGGGTCAGACTAGAAAATTAACCCTCAGACGAGGCAAGACACTGAGGCCACATACACACAGGCTCTCCCAGGGCTCCTCAAAATACAGCACAAATACACACGGTCTGTAGTAACACACACAGTCTGTAGTAACACACGGTCTGTAGTAACACATATTGTCTGTAGTAACACACACGGTCTGTAGTAACACACATGGTCTGTAGTAACACACGGTCTGTAGTAACACACACGGTCTGTAGTAACACACATGGTCTGTAGTAACACACGGTCTGTAGTAACACACAGTCTGTAGTAACACACACAGTCTGTAGTAACACACACGGTCTGTAGTAACACACACAGTCTGTAGTAACACACACGGTCTGTAGTAACACACATTGTCTGTAGTAACACACACTGTCTGTAGTAACACACACGGTCTGTAGTAACACACACGGTCTGTAGTAACACACATTGTCTGTAGTAACACACACTGTCTGTAGTAACACACACGGTCTGTAGTAACACACAGTCTGTAGTAACACACGGTCTGTAGTAACACATGGTCTGTAGTAACACACACGGTCTGTAGTAACACACACGGTCTGTAGTAACACATGGTCTGTAGTAACACACACAGTCTGTAGTAACACATGGTCTGTAGTAACACACACGGTCTGTAGTAACGCACACAGTCTGTAGTAACACACATGGTCTGTAGTAACACATGATCTGTAGTAGCACACATGGTCTGTAGTAACGCACACAGTCTGTAGTAACACACATGGTCTGTAGCAACACACATGGTCTGCAGTAACACACCGTCTGTAGTGACACACATGGTCTGTATTAACACACATGGTCTGTAGTAGCACAAATGGTCTGTGGTAACACACCGTCTGTAGTAACACACCGTCTGTAGTGACACACATGGTCTGTATTAACACACATGGTCTGTAGTAACACACACCATCTGCAGTACACACAATCTGTAGTAACACATCCTCTGTAGTGACACACACAGTCTTTGGTAACACACACTGTGAGTGGTAACACGAGGTCTGTAGTAGCACACCATCTGTGGTAACATATCGAGGTGTGTGTGTGCGGTGTATTAGTGTGTGTTTCCTTGTGAGAGTGAGCGAGAGACTGTGCTTGTGCATGTGTGTACGTATGTACGTGTTTGTGTGTGTGTGTGTGTGCATGTAGGAAATACTGCTGATGTAGGTCTTCCTTTCTGCTGCACAGCAAATGTAGCCGCGTGCACACACGCCATTAAACATCCATACGTGGGGTGCGTGTTAAACATTGCTTGCTAATAGCAGAGAGGGCTGTGGGCCAGTCCAGCACCAGGGACAGCTGCACTGTACACAAACATTAGGTCAATCCGTTAGCATAATGACTAGCACTGTACGCAAACATTACGTCCGCCCGCTAGCATAGCGACTAGTGCTGTGCGCAAGCATTAGGCCCATCTGCTAGCATAGCGACTAGCACTGTACACAAAATCTTACATCCATCCGCAAGCATAGCGACTAGCGCTCTACACAAAACATTCCGTCCACCCGCAAGCATAGCGACTTGCACTCAACACTAACAATAAATCTATGTGCTAGCGTAGCAACTAGCACTATTCTGCATTAGCTGACCAAGGCCAAGTTATTTTACCAGGTATATATTCTAAGAATACCTGGGAGCAATATGCCTGAACTGTCTCGCAAAGGGACAGAACAGCAGTGTTTTTTCAACTTGTCGGCTTGGGGAATAGAACTAGCAACATTCTGTTTGCTAAGCCAATGCTCTTGACTACAAGGCTAACATTTAATTTGACTGCTAGTGTACTGACTAGAACTAAAATAACATTTTACCTGACTGCTCTCTTGTATTTCTACCTGTCTTCCTTTCTCCTACCTTTTCCTCATAATCTGTTTTTACTTCTCTCTCTCTTTCTACATATCTGTCAACTTTCTTCCTCCCTCTATTTCTACCTCTCTACTTTTTTCTACTTGGTTTCTTATTTCTCCATCTGCAGTGGGGAGAACAAGTATTTGATACACTGCCGATTTTGCAGGTTTTCCCACATACAAAGCATGTAGAAGATCTCTATAATTTGATGTATCAAATACTTATGTCATGCAATAAAATGAAAATTAATTATAAACAAATCATACAATGTGATTTTCTGGATTTTTGTTTTAGATTCCGTCTCTCACAGTTGAACTGTACCTATGATACAAATTACAGACCTCTACATGCTTTGTAAGTAGGAAAACCTGCGAAATCAGCAGTGTATCAAATACATGTTCTCCCCACTGTATCTCTTTCTACCCATCTCTTCTCTTTCTGACTTTCTCACATTTCATTCTACTTCTCTCCTTTTTCTTCCCTTCTCTATCAATCTTCCTCTCTTCCTCTCATTTTAATGTCGTTCTCCCAATCTCTCTAAAATGATGCATGAATAAAGGAATAAATGCTGTGAAAGGAGAAGAATGAAGCTATTTAGAGATGATTGAAATGCTGGAATGTAGGTGTCTGGGTCTTTTTTTAGAGAATTCTTTATCAAGCTGCGTAAACAGCCTTTTGTCATACAGATCAATAAAAGTTGTTTGAATTCTTTTTTATTTTTCATTAAAATTAATTGAAGATTAATGTGTCCTAAAATACCACACGCACTGCTTTTAAGGCTCTGACTCAAAGTAACACAATTACATAGAGTGCCATTTGGTTCTGGTATGATCAAGTCGTAATAACAAATCACACAGAATGTGCTCAATATGTGTGCATTAGTCTCTACTCATGTGCAAGTTTCTAGGTTATTAGTTGGCAAGTGTGCCACAGAACATCTCTGTTTTCCAGTGTGATTGAAAACCCCCACTATATTTCATTTTGTCTTCACTCCCCAAATACAATTATATCTACAGCCCTGTCTCGATGCAACATTTCCCAGCTGATCTCTGAGCGCTGGAGATCACGGTAAGCCTTCCTAGTCTAAGACACTTTACCCCCCATAATGCCCTACCAACCAGGAAGTCATGTGGGTCAACACGTGTGATGGCACGCGGACGCACAGGACGGCGCCGGTTCGCCGGCTGACCGAGCCGCCACGAGGGGATCGCTCGAGTTCGACGAGATCAGGAAATCCATGCTCCCCTGGTGACGCTGGCCAGTTAGCATTGCCCACGTGTCTTCTCAGCCGTTCATCTACTGCCAGCACAGTCAAGGCTTGAACCATTAGACAGTGGTGGTCAGCTTGGTGCTTAGAAAGAGCGCCATTAACCATTGTGCCAACATCTCATGGTGTGAATTGTTTTATTTTTGTACATGGTTTACTCTCTCAGGTGCTCTCCTGTATCTTCCTGTATCTCTCTCTCCCCTCTCTCCCACACTCTCCCTTTCTCCCTAACTCATTCTCAATCTTTCTCTCTCTCTCTCTCTGTATTTCTTGCTCTCTCTCTCTCTCTCTCTCTGCCTCTCACGAATTTAGAAGATATTCATATTTAACTCCTAAGAGGCAACATGACCCAAAGACGCAATAGTTTACATCTTACACACACACACACACACACACACACACACACAGTTATTGATTGTGGCTTGCAGTTCTACGAGGGTATTTCATCATATGAAAGGTTTTGTGGCTGTCTGAGGTTTGTCATTTCTATCTTTCTCCCCCATCTTTCTGTCTCTGTATATATACAGTTATATATTTCCCCCATCTTACTGTCTCTATATATATACAGTTATGTATTTCAAGATAAGGGCTGGTTGGTTTTCTGGCCCTTTGAGGTCTGTGTGTGTATGTGTGTGTCTGTGTGTCTGTGTTTTTGTGTGTATCTGTCTCTGTTTCTGTGTGTGTGTGTGTGTCTGTGCATCTGTGTCTCTGTGTCTATGGGTGTGTGTGTGTGTACGTGCATTACTGTATTTGAGAAAAGTACATTCTCAGAAGTATAGTGATCCATACCAAATCAAGCGATATTAGGATATGTTTTGGCATTAAGGCTTAGGTTTAGGAATTAGTGTTAGGTTACGTTTAGGCATTAAGTTTATGTTATTGAGTTTAGGGTTACATTTAGGCATTACGTTTATGTTACTGAATTTAGGGTTACGGTTAGGGTTACATTTATGTTACTGAGTTTAGGGTTATGGTTAGGGTTACATTTATTTGATTGAGTTTAGGGTTATGGTTAGGGTTACATTTATTTGATTGAGTTTAGGGTTACAGTTAGGGTTACATTTATGTTATTGAGTTTAGGGTTACGGTTAGGGTTACATTTATGTTACTGAGTTTAGGGTTACGGTTAGGGTTACATTTATTTGATTGAGTTTAGGGTTACGGTTAGGGTTACATTTATGTTATTGAGTTTTGGGTTACGGTTAGGGTTACATTTATGTTATTGAGTTTTGGGTTATGGTTAGGGTTACATTTATGTTATTGAGTTTAGGGTTACGGTTAGGGTTACATTTATGTTATTGAGTTTTGGGTTACGGTTAGGGTTACATTTATGTTATTGAGTTTAGGGTTACGGTTAGGGTTACATTTGTGGATTCTTTAAATTTTTCTGTCATAAAATTCCCGGTCCTCACTTAGATAGTAAAACGAATGTGTGTGTTTTGCCTGTTTGTGTGTGTGTGTGTGTGTGTGTGTATGACCACCTGTGGTGTGTTATGATAATATCTCCTTAATCTAAATGACCATATTCTATGTTGAGTAGGCAAAGGCATGTAGCGGACATCTCCCCCCCCCCCATATCACTATTAGCTGACACCATAGCGACCGGCATCCATCACTAATAGTATGCTCTGGTTGAGGTAGGGCACCAATGTCTGACAACAGACAACTGTCTCCACGGTATTTAAGGAATGTTTAGGTCATGTGATACGCATGGAACCCTGAGGTGCTGTATGTCAATAAATGAGGTGATCTGGCAAATCTAGCTTTATGGGATGGTGAGAGTAGACAAACTTCAAACACTGAGTTCAAACTGTGCAGGTGTTGGTATAATCTGTATTTTCTCAATATAGCTCAAAACTGTTAATCAAACATGTCCAATAGGGTTTTGTTTTTGAACTGAGGGATTGAATTGAGAAATTAATAATGAAATGGAAACAGACAGTTTTGGGGGAGCCCTATCCTTTGCCAGTTCCCCAGAGAACCTTAGCTCTGCTTGTCAGTTATTTTCACTGGAACCTAATGAGATACATTATACAGGTTCCAGTGGATGGTGATTGGCTGGGAACTGTTGGTTATGTCCCAAATGTGGCCTGGTTTCCTTTACAGTGGACCACAGTACATTTGACCTGGGCCAGCATGGAGAATGAGGTGCCGTTTACCTTAGTTCTGTTCCCTTAATAAACTGTCCCCTTAATAATGTATGGTATTTATCGTTACATTCGTATTAGCTTCAGAGCGCTGACGCTTCTCAGGTGGTGTTCTGTTCTCTAGTGCACTACTTTGGACCATGACCCTCATGTAGGGGAATAAAGTGCCATTTATTCCAGTGTAAGGGGAATATAGTGCCATTTATTCTCATGTAAGGGGAATATTGTGCAATTTATTCCAGTGTAAGGGGAATATAGTGCAATTTATTCCTGTGTAAGGGGAATATAGTAACATTTATTTCCATGTCAGGGGATTAGAGTGCCATTTATTCCAGTGTAAGGGGAATATAGTGCCATTTATTCTCATGTAAGGGGAATATAGTGCAATTTATTCCAGTGTAAGGGCAATATAGTGCCATTTATTCCTGTGTAAGGGGAATATAGTACCATTTATTTCCATGTCAGGGGATTAGAGTGCCATTTATCTCCATGTAAGGGGAATAGAGTGCCATTTATCTCCATGTAAGGGGAATATAGTGCCATGTATTCCCATGTAAGGGGAATACAGTGCCATTTATTCCTGTGTAAGGGGAATAGAGTGCCATTTATTTCCATGTAAGGGGAATAGAGTCCCATTTATTCCCATGTAAGGGGAATACAGTGCAATTTATTCCCATGTAAGGGGAATACAGTGCCATTTATTCCTGTGTAAGGGGAATAGAGTGCCATTTATTCCCATGAAAGGGGAATAGAGTGCCATTTATGACATTTCAGTCCCCAACTTGACGCTGTTACCCGGAGCTCCTTACAGTTAATAACACATTCATCTTAAGGACATCACGAGTGCTTTGGTCAGGGAAGTAGCAAACTGTTTTTAAATGTTCATGTCAGAAATGATCTGTAGTGACACCTTCCCAGAGGGTGTACTGAACTGGCCTCATGGAAATCCAGGAGCAGCGTGTAGCACTGGCTGTTTGTATTCATGTGTTTGACACGTGGTTTGCCACTCTGGCCTTGTCAATGCGAAGTGATGACATCTGACCGTTCCCCCCTTCACCCAGAAGCTTTAGCTGACTTGGGGTTAGGTTTAGTCATTTAGGTTAGGTAATTGAGGCCAATGGTTAGGGTTAGGGTTAGGTGTTGGGTAAAACAGTTATTTTGAAAGGTTAGGTAAACCTTTGATAGTTAAACCTAAGTGCGTTGTGTGTGTGTGGGTGACGGGCTATTTCAGTATCTCCAGACAGTGCAGCGAAATGAAGATGTAACAGTGATGCAAGTCACCATGTCATGGCATGGACGCATTAAATCTACTTTAACTATGGACATAACACAGAAATGTCCCAGCCTTACGGGGGTCCTGAATAAAGACAGAGACCAGTGGGGTACGATGGGGCCCATAGGGTTCAACACCTCCAAAATCCAACTGGACCCACCTCCTGAGAGGCAGGAGAAAAGGGTTGCATTCGGGTTTTTTATAGCCTGGATTCCGCAATGTGTGTGTGTGTGTTTGAGGGCGGTGGGAGCGAGGAGGAGAGTAAGCATAGTCATTTTGGGAGTACAAATGCACAACTCCGGAGTGTCTCCTCCATCCATACTAAAAGGACCTCCTTGTGAGTGCGTGGGAGTGGGAGGTGCTTTAAGGGATTTAAGAAGTTGCCTCGGTTCACCTCGGGGGTCAAAGGGCGACAGATTTACAGCAACCACTCTGGAGGGCAGGTAGAGAGGCCACTTTCTGTAGTTGAGAACTGTCTGGAGAGATGTGATGCGCTTCTTCAAAGATGTTTTTGGGGATCAGGGAAAGCTGACCAATAAATGTATGTTTTTAAAGCTGATTTGTAGTGTCATTGAGTTATTATGTTTTGCTATGTGTTGTGTCATTGAGTTATGTTTTGCTATGTGTAGTGTTATTGAGTTATTATGTTTTACTGTGTGGTGTCATTGAGTTATTATGTTTTACTATGTGTTGTGTCATTGAGTTATTATGTTTTACTATGTGTTGTGTCATTGAGTTATTATGTTTTGCTATGTGTTGTGTCATTGAGTTATTATGTTTTGCTATGTGTAGTGTTATTGAGTTATTATGTTTTACTGTGTGGTGTCATTGGTTTATTATGTTTTACTATGTGTTGTGTCATTGAGTTATTATGTTTTACTATGTGTACTGTCATTGAGTTATTATGTTTTGCTATGTTTTGTGTCATTGAGTTATTATGTTTTACTGTGTGGTGTCATTGGTTTATTATGTTTTACTGTGTTGTGTGATTGATTTATTATGTTTTACTGTGTGGTGTCATTGGTTTATTATGTTTTACTGTGTGGTGTCATTGGTTTATTATGTTTTACTGTGTGGTGTCATTGGTTTATTATGTTTTACTATGTGTTGTGTTGCTGATTTATTATCTTGTACTGTGTTGTCATTGATTTGTTTATATTTTACTGTGTGGTGTCATTGGTTTATTATGTTTTACTGTGTGGTGTCATTGGTTTATTATGTTTTACTATGTGTTGTGTTGTTGATTTATTATCTTGTACTGTGTTGTCATTGATTTGTTTATATTTTACTGTGTGGTGTCATTGGTTTATTATGTTTTCTGTGTTGTCATTGGTTTATTATGTTTTACTATGTGTTGTATCGTTGAGTTATTATGTTTCACAATGTGCTGTGTCATTGATTTTGAATTTTGGAAGGGGGGATCTGGCTCATAGATTTGCTGGTCATTCTCAAAGAGAGGATTCCAATTTTATTTCTTAACTAATTTGGACCCAGAATTTAATCAAGCATCCGACCAATTAATGGAGATAACAGTACTGTATAATGTTTTGTGCTTTCATTAGGAACATTCAATTAATCTTTCTCTGGTAAAATAGCCTTTCAAAATAATTACAGTCATTGTGTTGGTATGACTGTAGACAGTTATAATCTTGAAAATGTCTTCATTGGGGAAACTGTCCCTACTTTCAGTGGGATGTGGTTTCATCTTCTGATGAATGTTAGTCACTGTGGAGGAGTGTCTCCTAAATGACACCCAGATGACCATTGATTATGCAGGACTGGAAGGTGACCCATTGCGGATGTCCTACAAAAACAGAAAGGCATAATACATGAAACAGAGACAAACTAAATGAGAGGAAGAGAGAGACAAAGGGAAAGGAGAGAGCAGAGGAGAGAGGAAGAAAGAGAATTAGAATTTAGTAAAACAACCAACGACAGGGAAAAACATGTATACAACACAAATACCCAACCACTGATAATGTAGTATTCTTAAATACTCATCCACGGATAATGCCGTATTCTTAAGTACTCAACCACTGATAATGTAGTATTCTTTAATACTCAACCTTGGATAATGCAGTATTCTTAAGTACTCAACCATGGATGATGTGGTATTCTTAAATACTCAACCACAGATAATGCAGTATTCTTAAATACTGGACGGGGTAACAGTTCTGTTACGAATGCCCCATGGGGGGCTAGAACCAGCGATCCTCTGAACGTAATCTTTTCACATCTGGGAAATAATCGGTGAGGGCCACGCTCTTCCGGGACCTTCCATCCAGAAACTCCTCAGTGTCCGGCAATTAATTCAACCCATAACACATTGGATGAACCATATCCAAAACACAGTCCTGCAACACCCAGTCCTGCACCTCCTAGTCTTGCACCTCCCAGTCCTGCACCACCCAGTCCTGCTTCTCCCAGAACTGCCTCTCCAAGTCCTGCACCACCCAGTTCTGCACCACCCAGTCCTGCACCACCCAGTCCTGCACCACCCAGTCCTGCACCACCCAGTCCTGCACCACCCAGTCCTGCCTCTCCTAGTCCTTCCTCTTCCCGTCCATCTAGTTTCTGACTACTTGTCCCTGGTGTTTTCTCATCCCAGACACTATCCAGAATTACAGCAATCCTCACATCAGATACAGACAGACAGATCCTTCCCATCAGTTAAAACTACTGACCCAGCTCTCAGCTACTGACCCAGCTCTCAGCTACTGACCCAGCTCTCTGCTACTGACCCAGCTCTCTGCTCCTGACCCAGCTCTCTGCTGCTGGGAGTCACATCCTCCGGTTGGGACTGACCACGTCCACCGACTGACCAGTCTCTGTGTTGAAGCCCCTTACTGTAGCTCGGTCTACATGGGGGCACGGGTGCCACATTGGAGCGTCCAACGATTCCTTCAAAATTCGCATCAAAACGAGACATCCGGAGTCGGTGTCCATGACCCTGAGAGCACGAACCGCCTTTGTCGAAAAGACAGCGCATGCTTGAGTCATGCGTACCCGCTGACCGTTTCATTTTGAATGACTTGGCTTACTCTCCAAACGACAGCCACTCGTGTGTTCGGTGTCAGCATTTAGGACGGATGGGGGGGAGGATTTGTTTTGATGATTCCGACTGTGGGCGAAGAAAGCGGCGCAATTGGACACGAACACATGCTTCGCCCGTATCTCACTCTCCACCACCCGATCCAGTAAATGTATCTTGTCTAAAAACCCCACAACAGCTTTGTTCACCCGTGATGCCGAAACAATGTCATCACGACCCTCCTGCTCACCCACAGCTAGTAAGACATCCTCTGCTCAGCCACGGGCAGAGACACAACACCATGGCCCGCCCACTCGCAACTGAGACGCCATTCTCCAAGCTCACCATAATCCCGCAGTCATACAAACTGTTCAACAACCAAAAATGGGACAGAATGAGGCGGAAATAAGTCACTGTAAGGAAGAACCGATAGCATAGCAGCCTTGAACTCCATCACCGGCGCCCCCTCCCTACCTAACTCACACCTAAACCTCCAGCATGTACAGAGAGAGGGAGAGAAAGAGACAGGGGCGACAGAAGGAAGAGGGAGGGACCGAAGAAAGAATAAAGATGGACAGAAAAAGAAGAGAGAAAGGAGAGAAGACAGAGGGATGTGAGGGGAGGGTGAGGGAAGATGGATTAGATTTAGATTTAAAGCTCATCCAACTTTCTAGGTCCCTGTTCTATGTACACTACATCGAAAACAAAGTGCCCTGAGGAGCTTGCTGCCAGCCCAGCACAGTGAATGTCACAGGAAGGTAGTACACCAGCATCATCTCTGAAACACAGAAATTAAAATCTCACATAATCGGGCATAATGTGTAATTTAAGCGGACCGGTTGTCGTGTTTATCCTTCGGAAATCTCCTTTCATCTGAAAAGTCACACATCGTTTGTTTGGGAGAAAAAGTAGAGCTGCTTCTAGCCCGTTGGGACAGCAGTGAACTCCCTTCCACAAACGATTTGCTGCACACTTGTTTTGATTGGCCGTAAAATGTCTGAGACACGAGGTCACTTTTAGATAAGGAGAGACACAATATTGGGTACACTGTGTTTTCGGATGGAAATTAGCCATTTCAATGCGGCAGTCATTGGACTTTAAGGTAGAATTTTTCACAGAAGATTATACAGAAGATGGCACAGGATTTTGCCTGGCCCAAAGTAGGGGCTTAAATAGGAGTCTTAGGTGGTGACAAGTCATAATGTTCCACTACACCCTTCAGTTGGACAAACTGAAATGGGAGCGGAAGAGGCTGGTGAACGGGTGAGACTCCTTGTAATAGGAAATTGAAGGAAGTCCATCTCATTAAATCCATTGCCGGCATTGTTATGAGTCCAGCTAGCTGACTGACACACTGCTGCCAATTCGAATAGGTCTTTCAGGCGGATTCTGTGACATGACAAATGGAATCCTGTCTGGCTCACAGATATGTCAATAAAGTCAATTTGAAGCAGAATGATTGCGTTTCTCTGGTGGTCATTGTTAATGACTACGGGACGGTGGAATGGAAGGGTTAACCTATTACATCTCTGGGTGACTGTCGTTCAGAAGTCAGAAGTAAGAGAACTGAGAACTGAGGAGGGAGAGAGTGTGAAAGAGAGGGGAGCGATACAACATAGCGAGCAAATCCTTCATTCAACATTAGATATTTGTTTGTATGTTTGACTCAGTTTATTGACAGGCAGTAAACATTTAATGACTAAAGATCCTTAGTTCCCTCCATATTTACTTCTAGAATTGAGCTTTCTTTTCTTCTTTTGGCCTCAATTCTGAAAGCTGTGATTTGATATTGAACAATAACTGTAAAGCTGTTGTGTTTCTGTGAATTTATGTCCACACTGGTCCCCATTTAGAAATGAACACATGGCTAGGGTGGTTGGTTGGCTTTTGGGTTGGGGTTATCGGTTGGCTTTTGGGTTGGGGTTATCGGTTGGCTTTTGGGCTAGGATTATCAGTTGAATTTGGGGCTAGGATTATCAGTTGAATTTGGGGCTAGGATTATCGGTTGGCTTTTGGGTTGTGGTTGTCAGTTGACTTTTGGGCTAGGGTTGTCAGTTGGCTTTTGGGTTGAGGTTGTTGGTGGACTTTTGGCTAGGGTTGTCAGTTGGCTTTTGGGCTAGGGTTGTCAGTTGGCTTTTGGGCTAGGGTTGTCAGTTGACTTTTGGGATGGGGTTGTCGATTGGCTTTGTGTTTGGTTAATACTTGTGTGTGTTTAACTGAATTAGTAATAAACCAGTTCTAGGTAACACCATTAACTTTATGTGTGTGTGCATGAGCATATGTGTGTGTGTGTGTGCCTGTGTGTGTGTGTCTGAATAAGGTAAATATGACACTGTGTTGGGCCCAATAATACCAGCCCACCACAGCCGCCATCATTACAGTAAAACACTGTGGAGATCAGAACCAAAAGCCTCAGACTGGGAGGGGAGAGAGAGAGGATGGAGAGAGAACTGGGAGAGAGAGATACAGTGGGGAGAACAAGGATCTTGAGATGCTTCTTACGGAGCCACTGCTTAGTTGCCCTGGCTGTGTGTTTCGGGTCGTTGTCATGCTGGAAGATCCAGCCACGACCCATCTTCAATGCTCTTACTGAGGGAAGGAGGTTGTTGGCCAAGATCTCGCGATACATGGGCCCCATCCATCCTCCCCTCAATACGGTGCAGTCGTCCTGTCCCCTTTGCAGAAAAGCATCCCCAAAGAATGAAGTTTCCACCTCCATGCTTCACGGTTAGGATGGTGTTCTTGGGGTTGTACTCATCCTTCTTCTTCCTCCAAACACGGCGAGTGGAGTTTAGACCAAAAAGCTCTATTTTTGTCTCATCAGACCACACGACCTTCTCCCATTCCTCCTCTGGATCATCCAGATGGTCATTGGCAAACTTCAGATGGGCCTGGACATGTGCTGGCTTGAGCAGGGGGACCTTGCGTGCGCTGCAGGATTTTAATCCATAATGGCGTAGTGTGTTACTAATGGTTTTATTTTGAGACTGTGGTCCCAGCTCTCTTCAGGTCATTGACCAGGTCCTGCCATGTAGTTCTGGGCTGATCCCTCACCTTCCTCATGATCATTGATGCCCCACGAGGTGAGATCTTGCATGGAGCCCCAGACCGAGGGAGATTGACTGTCATCTTGAACTTCTTCCATTTTCTAATAATTGCGCCAACAGTTGTTGCCTTCTCATCAAGCTGCTTGCCTATTGTCCTGTAGCCCATCCCAGCCTTGTGCAGGTCTACAATTTTATCCCTGATATCCTTACACAGCTCTCAGGTCTTGGCCATTGTGGAGAGGTTGGAGTCTGTTTGATTGAGTGTGTGAACAGGTCTCTTTTATACAGGTAACGAGTTCAACCAGGTGCAGTTAATACAGGTAATGAGTGGAGAACAGGAGGGCTTCTTAAAGAAAAACGAACAGGTCTGTTTGAGCCGGAATTCTTACTGGTTGGTAGATGATCAAATACTTATGTCATGCAATAAAATGTAAATTTATTATTTAAATATCATACAATGTGATTTTCTGTTTTCCGTCTCTCAATGACAGACCTCTACATGCTTTGTAAGTAGGAGAACCTGCAAAATCAGCAGTGTATCAAATACATGTTCTCCCCACTGCAGGGAGGAGACAGTATGGAGAGAGAACTGGCAGGGAAAGATAGGGAAGAGATAGAATGGGGAGAGAGCTGGGAAAGAGAGGTAGGATATACATCAGCAAGACAGAGGGAGAGCGAGAGAGAAAGCAATCAAGAGAGAGATGAGGAGAGAGGATAAAGAGACAGAGAGAACATAGGAGGGATAGAGTAATAAGAGAAAGAAAGAACAGATATAAATTGAGATGGAAAGAGATGGGAGAGAGTGAAAAAATGAAGACAAACGATAAGAGGGAGAAAGAGCGAGGAGGTGGCAGAGAAAGACAGAGAGGAGAGAGTGATGTTCAGAACTGACTGTAGATCATGTGTGTTAATTGAGTCATCATTGGCAGACTGTGGACACATTCCCTGTTCCCTACGTAGACACATTCCCTGTTCCCTATGTAGAAACATTCCCTGTTCCCTATGTAGAAACATTCCCTGTTCCCTATGTAGAAACATTCCCTGTTCCTTATGTAGAAACATTCCCTGTTCCCTATGTAGAAACATTCCCTGTTCCCTATGTAGACACATTCCCTGTTCCCTATGTAGACGTTCCCTATGTAGACACATTCCCTGTTCCCTATGTAGAAACATTCCTTGTTCCCTATGTAGAAACATTCCCTGTTTCTTATGTAGAAACATTCCCTGTTCCCTATGTAGAAACATTCCCTGTTCCCTATGTAGACACATTCCCGGTTCCTTATGTAGAAACATTCCCTGTTCCCTATGTAGAAACATTCCCTGTTCCCTATGTAGAAACATTCCCTGTTCCCTATGTAGAAACATTCCCTGTTCCCTATGTAGAAACATTCCCTTTTCCCTATGTAGAAACATTCCCTGTTCCTTATGTAGACACATTCCCTGTTCCCTATGTAGACACATTCCCTGTTCCCTATGTAGAAACATTCCCTGTTCCCTATGTAGAAACATTCCCTGTTCCCTATGTAGACACATTCCCGGTTCCTTATGTAGAAACATTCCCTGTTCCCTATGTAGAAACATTCCCTGTTCCCTATGTAGAAACATTCCCTGTTCCCTATGTAGAAACATTCCGTTCCCTATGTAGAAACATTCCCTGTTCCCTATGTAGAAAGATTCCCTTTTCCCTATGTAGACACATTCCCTGTTCCCTATGCAGAAACATTCCCTGTTCCCTGGGATTGACCAGGGCCTGCTGGGTTCTGGCCCAGGGGAAAAGTATGGCACTAAATTTGGGAGTAGTGTGCCGCTTGTGACCTGTTCTGTGCCGTAGCCTTCAGCTCGGGCCTTCCATCGCTGTCAGATAATGAACAGGCTATAATAAAGCGCCGCGCTGGCTAATACTGGCAACGGGATGTAATTTACAGTCTTAGGAACGTGCTGCGAGATTAGTCAGGAGAGTCCGTTCTGGTTGCAGGAAGAGAGAACGTGTGTGTGTGTGTGTGTGTGTCCTGGCATGGTCAGCCTGATGGCTAAGCTCCTCCTTTACATCCCTCGTTTTCCTCTCTTCTGGACGATCTCTCCCTTCACTCATCCGCCTGATGATTCACAGTCTGGAACTTCTCCAGAGACCTGTCCCTCTCCAATTTTTCCTTCTCTCTTATCCTCTCCTCGCCACTCCCCTCCCCACCCTTCTCCTCCTGTCCTCCCCAACCCTCTCCTGTCATCCCCCCTCCCCTTGCCCATCCCATCTGCCCTCCCCACCCTTCCCCGTCCTCCTTTATTCCCCTTTCCTCTTCTCCTCTCATCCCTTCTCCCCTCCCCTCCTATCATCTTCTCCCATTCCTCTCCTCCTCTTATCCCCTCTCCCCTCCCCACCCCTCCTGTCTCCTCCTCCCCTCTCACTACCCTCACCCCCACCCACTTCCCCACCCCTCTCCTCTGTCACCAGCTACTTTAACAGTGTCCATTTCAGAGCCTGTCTGGTCAGATGAAGGGTTTGTTGCTAATGTTTTCCCGGTGGGAGAAAGAACAGAAAATGGGCAGACCTGCTGGCCTAGCGGTAGTGGATATGGATAAGAATGCCGGCTCATTGGCTCAAATGTAAATGGACAAAACAGGATGGATCCATCTTTTTCTTGGCTGGCTGACAACTCATCTATTAGAGCCACCAAACTGCTGAGGGACAGTGGAGGCACACACACTCTGTCTATAACATACAGCAACACACACACACACTGTCTAAAACATACAGAAACACGAACACACACACACACTCTCACTGTCTAAAAAATACAGAAACACAAACACACACACACACACTGTCTAAAACATACAGAAACACAAACACACACACACACACACACACTCTCACTGTCTAAAAAATACAGAAACACAAACACACACACACACACTGTCTAAAACATACAGAAACACGAACACACACACACACACACACACACTCTCACTGTCTAAAAAATACAGAAACACAAACACACACACACACACACTGTCTAAAACATACAGAAACACGAACACACACACTCACACACACACTCTCACTGTCTAAAAAATACAGAAACACAAACACACACACACACACTGTCTGAAACATAGAGAAACAAAAACACACACACTGTCTAAAACATACAGATACACACACACACACAGAGATACACACACTCTGTCTAAAACATACAGAAACACACACATACAGACACACACTAAACACACATTGTCTAAAACATACAAATACACACACACACACACACAGACGCACACACACTGTCTAAAACATACAGAAACACACACATACAGACACATACACACACACCCTGTCAAAAACATAGAGAAACACGAACACACACGCACACAGACACACACACACTGTCTAAAACATACAGAAACACAAACACACACAGACACACACAAACACACAGTCTAAAACATATAGATTCACAAACACACACACTCTAAAACATATAGAAACACAAACACACACACACACACACAAACACACACACACACACACTGTCTAAAGCATACAGAAATACACCCACACATCAGAAAGACAGTGACCCTAATCCATCAGTACGTCAGAGTAGGTCTCCGTTTCGTCGGGGAACATGTGATTGCCAATCCAAGTGTGGGATTATGAGATGATGCGTCAGGCTTTATTTAGAGCATCTAATTAGCATTCTAAGTGACTGTCAGTTTTGGTGATTTTGCCCGGTGTCGTAGTTGTGTTACCACAGACAGAATCAGGACCCACGTGGGGAAACCAAGCCAGTGGGAAGCGATGGGAGAAGATGCAGCGAGACGGAACCATTCAAATTTGATATATATATTATATATACACCGGACAAAATAATAAATGCAACACTTTTGTTTTTGCCCCCATTAATCATGAGCTGAACTCAAAGATCTAAGACTTTCTCCATGTGCACAAAAGGCATATTACTCTCAAATATTGTTCACAAATCTGCCTTAATCTGTGTTAGTGAGCACTTTTCCTTTGCCGAGATAATCCATCCGCCTCACAGGTGTGGCATATCAAGATGCTGATTAGACAACATGATTATTGCACAGGTGTGCCTAAGGCTGGCCATAATAAAACCTCATACGTTTTTCACCCCCGTACGGTTTTCAGTTCCCAAAATTGACAGTCAGGGTCGACTAAGTTTAAAAGACTTAACTCATAGAACTCAACATTTGCAAAAGCCTGCATTCTTTAGAAGGAGAACAGGAGTGCATTTTAGAGTTGCATTTGGTCACAGAGTAGGTATTACCTAAAGGAAATATGCAAATAGTTGCAACCACCCCCAAATCGGAAATCGCTTGCTCTGCTTGTTCTGCTCAGTAGGCTCCTGAATGGAATCTACGCACTCTGGTCTATTTTTTCTCTCAAAGTGTTTTGACACCTGGTGAGACAAATGGTGATTTGATTCAGCAAAGCTGATGCTTTACAAGATTGCCTGTACGAGATAAAGCGTTCCGTGTCCGTGACGGTGTGTCTTTCGTTTCTCTCTCACCATCCCTCCCCACTCACTCAAATTATACAAACACTGAACGGACAATAGTTGAATGACAGTGTTTGACAATATTTCCTTCAACCAGAAATTATTTCACCATCTAAATGTAGACTAGCTTCTTTTGTCCAAAGGAAAAGCAGCACTACTGTTCTCTACCTTTGGTGTTATATAAGACACATGGTCATCGTCTTCTCAAGCCACCAATGAAAAAAGGGAGACTGGAGTAAAATAATGTTCTGGTTAAAATTCTACACGGTTCTAAACATGTTAAAAAACACGCGGTGCATAATGTTAGGAAGAGAGATCTCTTCCACTCCATTGTTTCATTGCACCCCCTTGATCAGGACGTATTCAGAGCTGGGACACCAGGTGGGTGAAATGAATGAAGAGGTAGAAAAGTAAACCAGCAGACCATTACCCCTGACCATATCTGTTGATAAGCAACTAATTGCTTAGTGTTAGATTTAAAATAAGGTTTGGGATAAAGGTTTAGGTTTAGGGTTGGGGTTATTCAATAGTTAAAATGTTACTGACAGTTAGATAGGTGCTCTATCGATTATCAAAATAAATTGTTACCAATACGTTTAATTTTACAGCTTTTTTGGTAAATAAATGGCAAATGGGGAAGCAGGGAGTGCTGGTTTCAGTTCTACACATTTCCCCTTCCTGTTGACTGCCTGAGGTGTGTTTCTCATGGAGTAGCCTACAGAGACCCGCTAAGAGCCACTCCTTTACAGGACCCCGTTTCCCACAGGTCTTCTGGGATTTACTGCTGCAGTTGGCACCGCCGCTATGGGAGGCTTTAAGCTGTACTCAGACACAAAGGGCAGGCATGCAGGAATGTCCCCCTGACCAATTACCTAATGACTTCTCCCTGCACACTATAGAGGCCTGCCAAGACTAGAGTAGCTGACTAAGACAGTTGATACTTCCTCACTAACACAGAGACACACGCACACACACAACGCACGCAAAGCAATAAGACACACGTTGTCGTGGCCATCTGAGAATGTGGTGTCTTTTGGTTCCCTGACAGGGAATGCAACAGCCTGGTTCACTGAGTCACCGTTCTTTTCTGTGGGTGTTTGTGGACTAAAAGCATCTCACAGGAATTGGTCTCTTTTGTGTAAGAGAAGTCAGGATCAATTTCACATTTAAAGACATGTATCGGCACAAAGCTGACATGGTTATTATCTAAAATGTCCCTTTTTTTTGAAGTACTGTATGACTGAGAACACGTCATTCACAGCAACGACCTGGAAGCTATTAGGGTCGAATGCCTTGCTCAGGGACAACAACCTGGAAGCTATTAGGGTTGAATGCCTTGCTCAGGGACAACAACCTGGAAGCTATTAGGGTTGAATGCCTTGCTCAGGGACAACAACCTGGAAGCTATTAGGGTTGAATGCCTTGCTCAGGGACAACAACCTGGAAGCTATTAGGGTTAAATGCCTTGCTCAGGGACATTCATATAGAAACTATTTGGGTTTAGGTGCTCTAACCACAAGGCCTCCTGCCAGCCCTATAAATATATAAACCCAGTAAGGTACGATGCATTTCTTGGTGTAATAAACCCAAACACTATTTCATGGATATTTTCACGTTCTCATCATCCCTTTTAATAAACTGTCACGGTTTCCCGTCATGATTTGGGTTTTCATGGACACTTTTTCTGTCACGGTTTGACTCATGACATCATGTGGCCACACCCCAAAACAGCACTCTATTCGCCACCCGATTGGAAGACAACCAGTCTGGCTGTCTTCCAATATAGTGCACTGCGTTGGGAATAGGGTGCCGTTTGGGACACAGGAACTGTATCTAATGGGCCCGTCAGGACACTGATTACCCATCATGCATCAGACTGCCAGCCGGATCAGCATGCAGTGAAGTAATGTGACCTCTAGCTCTCAGCACCTGCTACCTCTCCGTCTCTTTCTACCTCTCCCTGTATAACTCTCGCTCTCCATCTCTACTCCTCCTTTTCTACTTCTCTCTATCTCTCTATCTCACTCTTTCTACTTCCCTCTCTCCACCTCGCCCTCTCTTTACATCCCTCTCGACCTGCCTCTCCATCTCTTTCTCTCTTTCTGTGTCTCTCCTCTATGTCCTGCCTTCTCTTTATTCTCCCTCTGAATTCATTCCACTCTTCCCTGTCCCGCCCCCCATCTCTCCCCCCACCTCTCCCCATCCCGCCCCCCATCTCTCCCCATCCCGCCCCCCATCTCTCCCCATCCCGCCCCCCATCTCTCCCCCCACCTCTCCCCATCCCGCCCCCCATCTCTCCTCCATCTCTCCCCATCCCGCCCGCCACCTCTCCCTGTCCCGCCCCCCATCTCTCCCATTCCCGCCCCCATCTCTCCCCATCCCGCCCCCCATCTCTCCCCGTCCCGCCCCCCCACCTCTCCCTGTCTCACCCCCCCATCTCTCCTCTCTCCCTACTGCAGTTTTACACTGCACGTCTGTCTCTTTCCATCTGTCGTACTTGTCCCCCCTTTCCTTCACCCATCTTCCCTGCTCCCTCTGTCTCCATTTCCTCTTTCGGTTCGTCCCCTTCTCCTTTTCCTGTTTGTCCGTTACTCTGATGTGTCTCTGTTCTGCTGTTTCTGTCAGGAGATGATGACCAGTCTGATAACTGAGACTCCGGATCACCCTGTTCCTTTTCTCATTGATCACCTGCAGACCAAGCATGGCAGCCCTAGCAAGCTGCACAGAACGCTGTCTGGCTCGGCTGCGCTATGGGCCCAGAGCTCCTCAGGTAGAGACACACACACACACACACTACATGCAGATGCTCCCGTATGTACTGCACGTGAATTCTCATATAAAGCATTTATTCATTACTACGCAAGCATGTTCACTCACAGGCATCCTTAACCTGATACCATCTATGACTACTATCCTGATACCATCTATGACTACTATCCTGATACCATCTATGACTACTATCCTGATACCATCTATGACTACTATCCTGATACGATCTATGACTACTATCATGATACCATCTGATGACTACTATCATGATACCATCTATGACTACTTTCCTGATACCATCTATGACTACTATCATGATACCATCTATGACTACTATCCTGATACGATCTATGACTACTATCATGATACTATCTGATGACTACTATCCTGATACCATCTGATGACTACTATCCTGATACCATCTGATGACTACTTTCCTGATACCATCTATGACTACTATCCTGATACCATCTATGACTACTATCCTGATACCATCTGATGACTACTTTCCTGATACCATCTGATGACTACTATCATGATACCATCTGATGACTACTATCATGATACCATCTATGACTACTTTCCTGATACCATCTATGACTACTATCCTGATACGATCTATGACTACTATCATGATACCATCTGATGACTACTATCATGATACCATCTATGACTACTATCCTGATACCATCTATGACTACTATCATGATACCATCTGATGACTACTCTCCTGATACCATCTATGACTACTATCCTGAAACCATCTATGACTACTATCCTGATACCATCTATGACTACTATCATGATACCATCTGATAACTACTATCCTGATACCATCTATGACTGCTTCCTGATACCATCTATGACTACTATCATGATACCATCTGTTGACTACTATCCTGATACCATCTATGACTGCTATCCTGATACCATCTATGACTACCATCCTGATACCATCTATGATTACTATCCTGATACCATCTATGACTACTATCATGATACCATCTATGACTACTATCCTGATACCATCTATGACTACTATCATGATACCATCTGATGACTACTATCCTGATACCATCTATGACTATCATCCTGATACCATCTATGACTACTATCCTGATACCATCTATGACTACCATCCTGATACCATCTATGACTACTATCCTGATACCATCTATGACTACTATCCTGAAACCATCTATGACTACTATCCTGATACCATCTATGACTACTATCCTGATACCATCTATGACTACTATCATGATACCTTCTATGACTACTATCATGATACCATCTATGACTACTATCCTGATACCATCTATGACTACTATCATGATACCATCTGATGACTACTCTCCTGATACCATCTATGACTACTATCCTGAAACCATCTATGACTACTATCCTGATACCATCTATGACTACTATCATGATACCATCTGATAACTACTATCCTGATACAATCTATGACTGCTTCCTGATACCATCTATGTCTACTATCATGATACCATCGGTTGACTACTATCCTGATACCATCTATGACTACTATCCTGAAACCATCTATGACTACTATCCTGATACCATCTATGACTACTATCCTGATACCATCTATGACTACTATTCTGATACCGTCTATGACTACTATCCTGATACCATCTATGACTACTATCCTGATACCATCTATGACTACTATCCTGATACCATCTATGACTACTATCCTGATACCATCTATGACTACTATCCTGATACCATCTATGACTACTATCCTGATACCATCTATGACTACTATTCTGATACCGTCTATGACTACTATCCTGAAACCATCTTCTCTTGGCAGACAGTAAGGCACGAGGGGACTTCAGGAGTTATGAGAAGGCCTGGCAGATCCACCCCAAAAAACCCAAGAAGTCTAAAAGTGATCTGGCTGTGTCAAACATCTCACCTCCATCGCCAGAATCTAAGTCATGTAAGTGCTCATAGTACTACGATCAAGCACAGCACAAACATACCCAGATGTATACATTGTTATATGTTGTTGAATGACACTGCCAGTTACCTGCTCTGCACTCAAACTTGAGAACAAATCATTCATTTTAGTATTTGTAATTTTGTCATTTTCGTTCGATAGCTGTGGTAAATGAAAAGAATATCACAACTAAAAAGGTGTAGGCTTTAAACGTAACCTGCGAGAATGGCTAACCCAGAACTAAAGTACAGCGTAACTGGTTAGATGCTTGATGAAGTTCTCGGTCCATATGAACCAGAATATAGAGCTCCACCCCATCTCATTTGAAACGACAAGCTAGTCTATGTGCCAAATCTACCCTCCTTTGCTGATATTGAAATGATGCAAACACCAGCAAATTCTGCATTGGTTTTAGCATTACCATTTCTGTTTCCTAATCTGTCCACAAGAGATTACGGTGGGAGTAGCAGATTAGGAATGAGCTGAGGTAGAGAGGACGTTTACCTAAATGGCACCTTTAAATAAGTTGTTACAGGTGAGTCTAGCCTTGTGTTTGTCAGGAGGACCACTTTACACTGAGCTCAGTGGGAGTGCCAATTTCCTGTCAGTACACGATGTCGTCTTTCATGTGTGTCATTAAGGTGATATTTTCTCCACTGTTTATAGTATGTCAGTTCAACACGGTTTTTGAAATTGAGGTTCTCCCCACATTTTTAATTATCATTTGAGTGAATAATTTTCTTGCGGGCAGCCATATCCTGGTAATGTGAAAGTGATTTAACTTTGGTTCCTTCATTGAAGGCAGTCTGACATTGCTGCGAATTGAGTGCCGTTTTCGGGGAGCATAGTGGCACGCAGCCACTATCCATCTTGACGCTATCGTACACATTGACCTGCTTTAGAATATGAATGGCACTGAATTGGTACTGAACCCAAACCTGTCCTGGACCTCTAAATATTCAACAGCGGATTTAATAGCTTCCAATCCTGTCTGTACTCTAAACCATGATCCCATTAAAATGTTCTCCAATATGACATCAACTGATGGCGTTAATAGAAAACCCGAAAAGATTCTTCCCTTTCGGTTCTGTAGACACTGCTCACTCTCCATGCACTCAACGGTTCTCCGGGTTCATCCGTCTCATTAATGCCCTGTGTACCCGAGTAACTCACATCGTTGGTTCCAGTCTCCGTCTGTCATTACAAATGGATGTCTGAACCTCTAACAGGCCAGTTGTACAAAGTCATCAGGCAGTAGCGCAGAAGTATTACCAGTCAATGAGGACTTATAGATTTGAGACAAGCACGGTCCTCTGCCTCCAGAGTAGTTTTGCTGATACCTGTCGTATCTCAATTATCCACCTCATTGGTTTTAATCTTCCCTTTTAATTGGGTGTAATTTCTTATTCAATTAGTTGTGGTTTACTGGCCAGTGATCCAGCACCATACGAACACTACAGCGGAGACTCTATGTCTCAGGCAACCAGAGGAGGGATGCGGAATGGGGGAGAACGTAAACAAATCAGAGACAAGGTTCAATGGAGAGAGGGAGAGAAGGAGAGAGAGGGGGAGAGAGGGGGAGTGTGAGAGTGAGGGAGAGACACTGAGGGAGAGAGAGAAACTGATCATTTTGGGAGAGGAAGAGGGAGGAAAGGAGAGATCAATTTAGAGAGGGAGAGATGGGAATAATGGAGGAATAGATGGAGGGAGAGGGGGAGTGTGAGAGGGAGGGAGAGAGACTGGGAGAGAGATGGGAATAATGGAGGAATAGATGGAGTGAGAGGAGAGAGAGATTCAGGCAGAGCGTTATAAGAAAGGGGGAATAGAGTAAGTGAGAGAAACTTCAATAATTCAGTATTTCTCTCGGTCTCTGCCAGTTCCAGTCTATTTCAGGAAGTGGTTGGACCATCACTCACCATCAGTAAGTGTGTGTCTCTTCCCTGCTGGCCCTGATTCCATCCCAACATGAGTCTGCAGTTTGTTTTTCTCTGTTTCTCTGAAGATTTTCCAATACACTCTCTTCTCTTCCACCTGGCATTGAGAAACAACATCATCCTCTCCACACTCCTACAGAATAATCAAGCAGGGGTGTTGTATGACCAATGTTCCTTGGCTGAGAGCTGTTCTCGGCGCAAGCCTTTGCATGGAGACAGGGATTCCATGGGGCTATGTGCACCCAGATTTAGCATACCCAAAGAATGGTCATTCACGCCATCTCTGCCCAGAGAATAAACCCTTTACAAAAATGACCCCAAAAACAGAGGATTGAACGGAACACAGGCAATTTGGCTCCAAGTACTACAAGCTAGAGGTGATCAATAAGAATACAGTGTATAGCATGAATATTACTCCAGAGATTGTTCCGCGGTGGCCACGCCTCTCTAGTGGGAGTGGCCAAAAACATCTGTTGGTGACTATTCAAAGTAAATCCATGGTTCTTGTTAAATCTTATTAATTATCTCAAATTTAATATCATGATTGTTTTATTAATACTTAGCTGTGTTGTTTGACACATTGCTAATACTACAAACATAGGCTGTATAAAAAAATCCTTATTGGGTATCTTACTATTTAAGTTGAATTAAGATGGCTGATCTGTTCCTCATTAGGTGTCTTACGATTTAAGTTGGTTTAAGATGGCTGATCTGTGCTTTTTCTTGCCACTGGTGTATGCCATTTTTTTTGTCTTCTAGTGAAGAAAAGTTTTTTGTTTCTTAATTCCAGAAGGCACACTGCCTCATTTCTGCTCTTGGGTCTACCTACACACACCGACACAATTGGTTGTTACTGAACATCGGAAAAGCAACCTCACTTTGGCTTCGTTCGTGAACCGTGTAAATGATCTTAGACAGGGAACACTACCTACTGTATGTACATCATGAGTGCACAATCAGCTCATTGTACCTAATATTTATACGTTAACGTAACTAGAAAACTGCTTGAACAAATGTGTTAACAGGATCAGTAGCTCCGTCTGGAAATTGCCTTGGCCAAATGAACTCTGTGAAGATGCATTGCCTGTTATTTCTGAGGCAATGTACAGAAGTCTCTTATCCCCTCCTCAGAGGGAGATGCTGTACAGTGATATATGCAGGCCACCCACGTCTCAAGTCGTATCAGTACTGGGGAGCCTGGAGGAGGAGAATCCATCATACTATTTTTAGACCCCCACTACAGTTCACTTTGTAGAACATTTAGTCGTTCTTCTTCTACCAACCTGCCAAAAACGACATCCTACCCGATACATTCTAGCTTGTGTCCTTTAATAAGAGGCATTTTTATCCACAGTGACTTGCAAGGCACGCCGTGTCATCCCTGGGATTCAAACCGACCGAAACACTCCGACCGTCAGGCCATCTGGTATGACCATCCGTGCCGGACGGTGCCTGAGCCAATTCACACAGCCCACCGCGGGAACCCCTGGCAGTGCCAATGTTTAGTGACCGGCCTTTGAACTCCCGGGCGTTGTAATTTTTCACGCGGCCTCATACGCTCCTCACAGGCTACTGCTCATCTAAAGGTCCCTTCCGTGCTGGATGTACAGCGAGGTGTCCATGCGAAGCACGCTGAGGCATCTGTCTGTTTTGATAGACAGCCTTGCTGTAACAGGCTAGCAGTGTTTCAGTGTGAGCAGCCTGCTGGGCTGCGAGTCCGACGTAAACAGAAAAGGAATATCTCAGTCTGGTGTCAGAGTGCCAAGCCGACAGTGAGTCAGTCTGTCTGCTGCACGGGAAGGCAGTAAAATAAAGCAATAACCCTCTCATAAACACTGTCTTTTTCAAACATATACACACATAAACAGTTGGATGAAAATAATTAGAACATTAGAGGGTTTGTATTTTGCACAGGTGGTTCAGAATCAACCCCCAGCAGGGATGTGTAAAACATATTTTATATAATTCTTTATCCATTATCATGTTAGTCTTCATGCTTTACAGATTCTCCTCTCATTTATTCCTTTTGTTCATTTTTCCGGGAGCTACAGGGAGTTTTAATGCCTCCCGTCTCCAGTCAAAACTGGGGGATGCTGACTTTATCAAACCATTTAAATTGTACTGCACAAAAATACAAATCTGATATTTTGTTCTTCACTCATGGGCATATTTTTTTATTGTCATTGTAAACGCGACTGGAGAAGAACAGACAAAGCATGAGGGTTAAAATCTGACCAGAATATAGCTCTTCCTGTTGCCTCGAACAGTCCTAAAAAGGCCCCTCAAACCAAATTGGCTACATAATCGTCATATCATATCTGTATATCATATTATCATGAGCACTTGTCAAATCTCTGACTTCCTACTGGCTCATTCATCAGCCCTCATTCCCCATAACACTTGTTTTAGGTCCTATACCTTGGTACTAAATGTATGCCATCAATAATTTGTTCAGGTCACTCTGCATAAGAGTGTCAGCTGAATGACTGAAAGCTAAAAGTCAACGACATTTGAAGGACTAATTTTTATGATTCCTAATTTCTCCTTCAACCAATACTTTAGCCGAGGATAACATAATATGACAAGTGTTCTTTGACCTGAAACCTCTAAACTTAGTTGCAATAATTAGTATAGCTCAAGGACATCAGAGAAGATGTTCCAGATTCCAGACAAGTAGTCAGGATTTGAACCCATGGCAAAGAAGCAGAGTATACAGCTCTCTGCAGTTTTACCCATAAGGAAAACTATTAGGAAGACCATACACGACCGGTCAAAGGATTTAGAACACCTTCATTTTTCCATTGAATCTATTTTTTTTATTGAAATTTACCAGGTTTGATGTCTTAATGTACTCTGAAATTAAAGCATAGAACAAATAAATAATTGGAGATAAAGTAGAAATTACGCAATAATTTTACAAAATGTAATCAACATTTTTCACTTATCAAAGTAGTCACCTGTTGCAGACAAATAATCATAACACACTCATGGCATTCTTTCTATAATGGAAATCAAATATGGTTCAGACAGTTCTTCCCAAAATTGGTGCAGAAGTTCCCACAAATGTTCTGCACTTTGCTTTCACCTTTCTGCCCAGATCATCCCAAACCATCTCGATGTGGTTTAATTCTGGAGGCTGTGCTGTCCATTCCATGATTTGAAGCCTACCGTCTTGTTCTGTTCTTTTAAAGTAGTTCTGAGGTGTGTTTTGGGCCATTTTCTCGACCTAGGATAAACCCCTGACCAACTATTTCTATTTTTGAATGTGTAATCAGTGATTATCTGCTCTAGCATAGTGTCTAAATGTATTTTTGCAAAGGTCAAAGGTTTTTCTCAGCATGTCAAAAGAGGCAGTAGCTGTGACAGGGGTGAAAACCTCTCCGGTTTCTTTGTTGCTCAAAGGTATCATCAAGACTAGAAATAGAGGAAATAGGTTTCCCACTATGAGGAGCAGGAGTGAAATGTATCCAAGGTCAGAAACGCCTTTAATTTGCTTCCAAATACAGATTGTGATACATGTATGTATAATAAGAGTATGATTATAAAGTGACCAACTGGAGACAACATCATAACTCTAATAAAAAAGGAATGCAATACTTCAGATGCAATACTTCGAAGCCTGGCCATCGTCAAGCCAGAACATGAGTCAATCTGTGAAGTTATGTTTGCTTTTAAGTTAGTCAGTGAATGGTTAGAAATTTGCTTTGAGTTTCCAGACAATTATTGTGGTAAAATTTGTCTTGACTTTTGTGGATTGGGGTGTTCAAACGTTGTCTGTAAATATAGGGAAGAAATTGGTTCATCCACACAGTGCTATTACATTTTGGATAGCTAAAATTTCATGTTGTGTGAGTTTTGCCAGAAGTGATGTTTTTCAACCAAACTGACCTGTGTTTTGACAGGCTGTTCCTTTTTTTTCTTTGAACGTTTCTACCCGGTTTTCTAGGCTTGTGTTCTGATTGACTTGGACGTTCCCTCTCAATTTTCTTCATTTTCTGAGATGTAGTGTAGGCAGACGACTTCAAACCTCGTTCTAGTATAATGTAGTAGACGCTTTTTTGTTGCATCGTGTCAAAAGTTTTTTTCTGTTTGGTTCAGCTTTGAATCATTAGCTTTGAGCACAGCATGCTGAATATCTGGTATGCGCCTTTCAGATCGACGGACAGGGCTTAAGTGAATGAAGGAATCTCTCACTTGTATATCTCTCCTTCTCACTCCCACCCTGACCATCTCCATTAGGGCCCCTGACCATCTCCATTTGGCCCCCTGACCATCTCCATTAGGCCCCCTGACCATCTCCATTAGGCCCCCTGACCATCTCCATTAGGCCCCCTGACCATCTCCATTAGGCCCCCTGACCATCTCCATTAGGCCCCCTGACCATCTCCATTAGGCCCCCTGACCATCTCTCTTCCTGGCCCTTCTGTAATGTAATTGATCAACAATGGGGCATAGATCTAGGTATGTAGGTATGTAGGTATGTAGGTATGTAGGTATGTAGGTATGTAGGTCTGTACAGTAGATTTGAAATATGGACAGAGATGGGGAACAATGTATATCTATAGGAATAATTACAGTACATGTCTGTCATTTAACCCTCATTGTGTATACATCATTATGTTCCAACATATATATATATATATATATATATATATATATATATATATATATATATAAGAATGAATAAAATATTAAAACGTCAATATGGAAAGTAACACCCCTGGGTAAGGATTGTTATTGAGATCAGTCATGGGCTGGGATTCATGTCTCACTACATCTCCGCGTTTATGAATTAAACATCAGATTAGAAGAGAGAAAGGAGAGGGAGGGCTGTGGAGGAAGAGGACAGCGTAGAAAAAGAGGGTGGTTGAAATATAGAGAGAGTTGGAGAGAGAGATTCAGGGAGAATGATGAGGCAGTGATTTGGGGCAGAGGGGGAGAGAGATGGGGCAGAGAGAGATGGGGGAGAGAGATGGGGCAGAAAGATGGGGGAGAGAGATGGGGCAGAGAGATGGGGGAGAGAGATGGGGGAGAGATATGGGGCAGAGAGAGATGGGGAGAGAGATGGAGCAGACAGATGTAGCAGAGAGATGGGGGAAGAGATGGGGGAGAGAGATGGGGGAGAGAGGGGGGAAGAGATAAGAGAGAGGGGGGAAGAGATGGAGAAGAGAGATGGGGAGAGAGATGGGGGGAGAGATGGAGAAGGGAGATGGAGAAGAGAGATGGAGGAGAGAGATGGGGAGAGAGATGGAGAAGAGAGATGGGGGGAGAGACTGAGAAGGGAGATGGAGAAGAGAGATGGAGGAGTGAGATGGGGTGAGAGATGGGGTGAGAGGGGGATTAGGGCCGTAGAAGGAGGCAGAGGTGTTAGGGGACGTCACTTTGATGATGTGAAAACGGGGTCATTTCCTGGTCTGTTCTGACCCATATGTCTGTGCTGAATACTGCTTGTGCACTGAAAGTCTTTACAGTCAACATGTCCACAGTCCATGGAGGACTTTTACTTTATAGTCAACATGTCCACAGTCCATGGAGGACTTTTACTTTATAGTCAACATGTCCACAGTCCATGGAGGACTTTTACTTTATAGTCAACATGTCCACAGTCCATGGAGGACTTTTACTTTATAGTCAACATGTCCACAGTCCATGGAGGACTTTTACTTTATAGTCAACATGTCCACAGTCCATGGAGGACTTTTACTTTATAGTCAACATGTCCACAGTCCATGGAGGACTTTTACTTTATAGTCAACATGTCCACAGTCCATGGAGGACTTTTACTTTATAGTCTTACAGGTCACACACATTCTATGTGTTACTTGAAGTCTTGGGAAAGCCTCTCAGATGCCAATCATATTATTATCTATTCATATCCAAAGTGCTGGAGTACAGGACCAAACACTAACAGTAAATACGTGTATTATGGGATAAATACTGTATATTTTGGCATTACAATAAACATCGAAGGGCAATCAGGCTAATGTGTGGGTCTATGTGTGTCAATGTGTGTGTGTGTGTGTGTATCTATGCAGTTTGTGATGCAGTGCCATTGTCTTGTGTTTCAGCGTGGAGTGACATTTCAGTTTAAATGTTATGATGTAGCTTGTGTTTCAGCGAGGAGTGATGTTTCAGTTCAAATGTTATGATGTTGGTTGTGTTTCAGCGAGGAGTGATGTTTCAGTTCAAATGTTATGATGTTGGTTGTGTTTCAGCGAGGAGTAATGTTTCAGTTCAAATGTTATGATGTTGGTTGTGTTTCAGCGAGGAGTGATGTTTCAGTTCAAATGTTATGATGTTGGTTGTGTTTCAGCGAGGAGTAATGTTTCAGTTCAAATGTTATGATGTTGCTTGTGTTTCAGCGTGGAGTGACGTTTCAGTTCAAATGTTATGATGTTGCTTGTGTTTCAGCGTGGAGTGACGTTTCATTTCAAATGTCATGATGTTGCTTGTGTTTCAGCGAGGAGTGATGTTTCAGTTCAAATGTTATGATGTTGCTTGTGTTTCAGCGTGGAGTGACGTTTCATTTCAAATGTTATGATGTTGCTTGTGTTTCAGCGTGGAGTGACGTTTCATTTCAAATGTTATGATGTTGCTTGTGTTTCAGCGTGGAGTGACGTTTCATTTCAAATGTTATGATGTTGCTTGTGTTTCAGCGTGGAGTGACGTTTCATTTCAAATGTTATGATGTTGCTTGTGTTTCAGCGTGGAGTGACGTTTCAGTTCAACTGCTATGTGGTTGTGTTTCAGTGCCGCGCTCTATAGAGCACCCGTCCTGGGACTGGAGAGAGAGCAGAGATTTTGACGAGCTCAACCACATCCTACAAGAGAGCAAGAAACTGGGGAAGGCTCTGGAGAATCTATCACGCAGTGAGTTTAGAATGTTTAGTAACGCCCCTGAGACCCTTGAACAGTACTAACCCCAAAATGTACCATGAACCCTAATACCCTACACAATGACCCAACACTGAATCCCACACACTCAAACTTTACTAAACCCAAAATGTACCATAAACCATAATACCCTACACAATGACCCAACACTGAATCCCAAACACTCAAACTATACTAAACCCAAAATGTACCATAAACCATAATACCCTACACAATGACCCAACACTGAATCCCAAACACTCAAACTATACTAAACCTAAACCCCAAAATGTACCATGAACCCTAATACCCTACACAATGACCCAACACTGAATCCCAAACACTCAAACTATACTAAACCTAAACCCCAAAATGTACCATGAACCCTAATACCCTACACAATGACCCAACACTGAATCCCAAACACTCAAACTATACTAAACCTAAACCCCAAAATGTACCATGAACCCTAATACCCTACACAATGCCCCAACACTGAATCCCAAACACTCAAACTATACTAAACCTAAACCCCAAAATGTACCATGAACCCTAATACCCTACACAATGACCCAACACTGAATCCCAAACACTCAAACTATACTAAACCTAAACCCCAAAATGTACCATGAACCCTAATACCCTACACAATGACCCAACACTGAATCCCAAACACTCAAACTATACTAAACCTAAACCCCAAAATGTACCATGAACCCTAATACCCTACACAATGTCCCAACACTGAATCCCAAACACTCAAACTATACTAAACCTAAACCCCAAAATGTACCCATCCATCCATCCATCTTCTACCGCTTATCCGGGGCCGGGTCGCGGGGGCAGCAGTCTAAGCAGGGATGCCCAGACTTCCCTCTCCCCAGACACTTCCTCTAGCTCTTCCGGGGGGACACCGAGGCGTTCCCAGGCCAGCCGGGAGACATAGTCCCTCCAGCGTGTCCTAGGTCTTCCCCGGGGTCTCCTCCCGGTGGGATGGGACCGGAACACCTTCCCAGGAAGGCGTTCCGGAGGCATCCGAAAAAGATGCCCAAGCCACCTCAGCTGACCCCTCTCGATGTGGAGGAGCAACGGCTCTACTCTGAGCTCCTCCCGGGTGACCGAGCTTCTCACCCTATCTCTAAGGGATCGCCCAGCCACCCTGCGGAGAAAACTCATTTCGGCCGCCTGTATCCGGGATCTTGTCCTTTCGGTCATGACCCAAAGCTCATGACCATAGGTGAGAGTAGGAACGTAGATTGACTGGTAAATCGAGAGCTTCGCCTTGCGGCTCAGCTCTTTCTTCACCACGACAGACCGATACATCGACTGCATTACTGCAGAAGCTGCACCGATCCGTCTGTCAATCTCCCGTTCCATCCTTCCCTCACTCGTGAACAAGACCCCTAGATACTTAAACTCCTCCACTTGAGGCAGGCACTCTCCACCAACCTGAAGTGGGCAAGCCACCCTTTTCCGACTGAGGACCATGGCCTCGGATTTGGAGGTACTGATTTTCATCCCCACCGCTTCACACTCGGCTGCAAACCGTCCCAGTGCATGCTGAAGGTCCTGGTTAGAAGGGGCCAACACGACAACATCATCTGCAAAGAGCAGAGACGAAATCGTGTGGTCCCCAAACCTGACACCCTCCGGCCCCTGGCTGCGCCTAGAAATTCTGTCCATAAAAATTACAAACAGAACCGGTGACAAAGGGCAGCCCTGCCGGAGTCCAACATGCACTGGGAACAAGTCTGACTTACTGCCGGCAATGCGGACCAAGCTCCTGCTTCGGTTGTATAGGGACCTGACAGCCCTTAGCAAAGGACCCAGGACCCCATATTCCCCAAGCACCCTCCACAAGATGCCGCGAGGGACACAGTCGAATGCCTTCTCCAAATCCACAAAACACATGTGGATTGGTTGGGCAAACTCCCATGAACCCTCCAACACCCCGTAGAGGGTATAGAGCTGGTCCAGTGTTCCACGGCCCGGACGAAAACCACACTGTTCCTCCTGAATCCGAGGTTCTACTATCGGCCGTATTCTCCTCTCCAGAACCCTGGCATAGACTTTCCCGGGGAGGCTGAGAAGTGTGATCCCCCTATAGTTGGAACACACCCTCCGGTCCCCCTTCTTAAAAAGAGGGACCACCACCCCGGTCTGCCATCCCAGAGGCACTGTCCCCGACCGCCACGCGATGTTGCACAGGCGTGTCAACCAAGACAGCCCCACAACATCCAGAGACTTGAGGTACTCAGGGCGGATCTCATCCACCCCCGGTGCCTTGCCACCGAGGAGTTTCTTGACCACCTCTGTGACTTCAGCCCGGGTGATGGACGAGTCCACCACTGAGCCCTCATCCTCTGCTTCCTCAATGGAAGACATGTCAGCGGGATTGAGGAGATCCTCGAAGTACTCCTTCCACCGCCCGACGACATCCTCAGTTGAGGTCAACAGCTGCCCACCTCTACTGTAAACAGCGTTGGTAGGGCACTGTTTCCCTCTCCTGAGGCGCCGGATGGTTTGCCAGAATCTCTTCGAGGCCAGCCGATAGTCCTTCTCCATGGCCTCACCGAACTCCTCCCAGGCCCGAGTTTTTGCCTCCACAACCACCCGGGCTGCAGCCCGCTTGGCCTGTCGGTACCCGTCAGCTGCCTCAGGAGTCCCACAAGCCAACCAGGCCTGATAGGACTCCTTCTTTAGCTTGACGGCATCCCTTACTTCCGGTGTCCACCACCGGGTTCGGGGATTGCCGCCTCGACAGGCACCGGAGACCTTACGGCCACAGCTCCGAGCGGCCGCTTCGACAATGGCGGTGGAGAACATGGTCCACTCGGACTCAATATCTCCAACCTCCCTCGGGATCCAGTCGAAGCTCTGCCGGAGGTGGGAGTTAAAGATCTCTCTGACAGGAGACTCGGCCAGACGTTCCCAGCAGACCCTTACAGTACGCTTGGGCCTGCCGAGTCTGTCCAGCTTCCTCCCCCGCCATCGGATCCAACTCACCACCAGGTGGTGATCAGTTGACAGCTCCGCCCCTCTCTTCACCCGAGTGTCCAAGACATACGGCCGCAGGTCAGATGAAACGACAACAAAGTCGATCATCGACCTGCGGCCTAGGGTGTCCTGGTGCCACGTGCACTGATGGACACCCTTATGCTTGAACATGGTGTTCGTTATGGACAAACTGTGACTAGCACAGAAGTCCAATAACTGAACACCACTCGGGTTCAGGTCAGGGGGGCCGTTCCTCCCAATCACGCCCCTCCAGGTGTCACTGTCGTTGCCCACGTGGGCATTGAAGTCCCCCAGTAGAACAATAGAGTCCCCAGTCGGAGCACTTTCCAGCACCCCTCCCAGAGACTCCAAGAAGGTCGGGTACTCTGCACTGCGGTTCGGCCCGTAGGCACAAACAACAGTGAGAGACCTATCCCCGACCCGTAGGCGCAGGGAAACGACCCTCTCGTTCACCGGGGTAAACTCCAACACATGGCGGCAGAGCTGGGGAGCTATGAGCAAACCCACACCAGCCCGCCGCCTCTCACCATGGGCAACTCCAGAGTGGTGAAGAGTCCATCCTCTCTCAAGGAGTGTGGTTCCAGAGCCCAAGCCGTGCGTAGAGGTGATCCCGACTACCTCTAATCGGAACCTCTCAACCTCACGCACTAACTCAGGCTCCTTCCCCGCCAGCGAGGTGACATTCCACGTCCCTAGAGCCAGTTTCTGTGTCCAGAGATCGGGTTGTCTAGGCCCCTGCCTTCGACTGCCGCCCGATCGTCTTTGCACCGGCCCCTTATGGTCCCTCCTGTGGGTGGTGAGCCCACGGGAGGGCGGCCCCACGTCACCCGTTCGGGCTGAGCCCGGCCGGGCCCCATGGGGGAAGGCCCGGCCACCAGGCGCTCGCATTCGAGCCCCAACCCCGGGCCTGGCTCCGGGGTGGGGCCCCGGCTGCGCCATACCGGGCGACGTCACGGTACTCAAAATTTTATTCTTCATTAAGGGGTTTTGAACCGCTCTTAGTCTGACCCGTCGCCTAAGACCTGTTTGCCTTGGGAGACCCTACCAGGGGCATATAGCCCCAGACAACATAGCTCCTAGGGTCACTCGGGTACTCAAACCCCTCCACCACGTTAAGGTGGCAGTTCTTGGAGGGGAACCCTAATACCCTACACAATGACCCAACACTGAATCCCAAACACTCAAACTGTACCCTAAACCCTAAAAATTTACCATAAACCGTATTACCCTACACAGCACCCCAACACTGAATCCCAAACACTAAATCAAGTCTGATCCTTTTCAATTCTGTGCCATTTTGCCAGCAATGTAAAGCAGAGCTCCCTCTCAAAGCTCACTATTTTCTTTCTTGCAGGTATTGCAGTTTCTGATGAACTGGATCAGGTAACTATTCTTTACTTCGTCGTGTTTCTGTTCTACAATATCCCAATGTTTCAGTGTGGAAGACCATAAAGTGTGTTGTTTCTGAAACTGTCACATTTGCAGATCATTGCAGTCATCCTTTCAGTCCCCATCGGTCTTCTATCGCTCATGATCTTCGGTCTTAGATGACAGCACAACATTCCTCTGAGAATGATGGATTGTGTGTTTCATAGATAATAATGACAAACCACAATCTCCTGGGACCAGCATTTATCCTTGAAATCCTTGATAAGCCCGGTTGGAACAAGACTATTTTTGTTGCACTTAGACTTCTCAGGATCTCACACATTTCTCTACAGTTCTCTAGGGTTCTCTATTCATCTGTAGGCGTCTCTTGTACAAGAACACTTACCAATCAGCTCATTAGGGTATTTTAAAAGGTAGTTTTGTTTCCACTATGTTTTATTAAACACAGAATTCAGGTATTCTTCAATTCTTTACTCCTTTAAGCAGTGAAATGAAATTGTGTGAAAAATAAAAAGATATTAACGAGAGGAAACAAATGAAAACAGAAAAGATACTCCACTTTTCATTGTTTTCATTTTGCTTTCATTCACTGCATTGGCGATATTATAATATACTACTTCGCCAAAGTACTCAGTTAAGGGCTGATCTTTGGCATGACTCCTAACGCCAATGCGTATTAAAACCATTATTTCAAATCCTAGTTCAAATCCTGAATGTTGGTTCCTGAAAGCTGTGGAATTTTGGCACATACACCGTGGGTTTGACACCAACATCTCCAACTACAGTCATCACCTTCGTAACAGCAATAAGGCCCTCGAGGGAAGCGTGTCCTGGGTGTGTCATTATAGGTGCCTGTAAATGAAGGCTATGTGGTTTGAAGTTTGAGGCAAATATACATGTTTCCACACAAGCTGGCGCACAAACACACACACGCACAGAGGTTTGTTTTTCTATTCTTCTGGGTACCAGAAAACCGATTCTTCATGTTCCTTGTCCAGTAATCCCAAACCTCACCCTAACCTTAACCCAACTCTAGCCTTAACCTCACTGACCTAACCTTTATGCCGCCCCTTAACCAAATCCTAAACCTAAACCCTAGTTCCAAAACCTAAATCTAATGACCATTTCTAACCCAGCTAGAAGGTTTTACTCTAACCTCGAAGCTGGAAATGCACTTACTTCCTAGTGGTTACCAGCCAAACATATTTGTGGGCACCGTTTTGTAAAGGCCTTACTAGCTTTGTGGTGACCTCTAGTATGTCGTTTGGCCTGGAACACACTGGAAGCCACGCACTCGAGATATCTCTGGACACAGACTGCTGTGTGTTCCGCTGACAGGACCCAGATGGTTGACCACTTTAGACACCAGGCCCACTGTGTCCCAGTTCGTACCCTAGACCCTTCATGCTGCACTACATTAGCCCCAGCCAGCCAGGGATACTGTGTTTGGGATGGAGGCTACTCCAATCAGGCACAAGGGGATGGTTCTGTTCTCAGGGTTTGCCTGGAGGACTGTACCTGGAGAGCGGTTTTTACAGTTGGTTTGTTTCTTTATTGTTTTTTATTTCAGTTGGACTGTTTCTTTGTCTCTCTCTCTCTCTCCCCATGTCTCTCTCTTAACCTCTGAACCTCTTTATTTTGATAAATGTACATTTAATACGTGGCTCAAGAAAGTAGAATTGAAAATGCTTTGACAAGAATTTTAATATTGAATTTAATTATTTTATTTTTTGTCCACCACCCTCTCTCCAGAACCTGGGGGGGTTTAACTGCGTGCTGCGTCCCAGGGTGGTGGGGGAGTGGGTGGGCCGGGCGGAGGAGGACCCTGACCCGCTGGCAGCAGAGATGCTCCAGCCTCCTGTCCCCAGGACCAAGACGGAGGTCTGGGGGAGCATCGGCAGCAGCCCTGCTTTCAGGTAGGAGAGAGAGGAGAGATGAGAGAGTGATGTGAGATTGAGAGAGAGGGAGGGGAGAGGGGAGAGAGTGAGGAGAGAGGGGAGAGAGAGAGAGAGAGAGAGTGGGCATAGAATGCATCCTGGCCATAGAGACCGGAAGTGTGATAACTATGCAGACCTGTGGGCAACTATCTTCCCCCAG
Organism: Esox lucius; assembly: GCF_011004845.1. Classification (NCBI taxonomy): domain Eukaryota; kingdom Metazoa; phylum Chordata; class Actinopteri; order Esociformes; family Esocidae; genus Esox; species Esox lucius. Next base: position 28,927,073 of record NC_047589.1, read on the forward strand.
ATTGAAAAACGACAGAGAGAATTAGGAAACAGGGAATTACTATTATATTGGGTGAGACCCATTGTGCCACTTACAGTGTAAAGTATATGGCATGATGTCACACCCATAGGGACAGCCAGTTACACACACACACACACACAACATACACCTAGATACACAACCGCACACACACAAAATACTTACATGTGATTATATTATTGTGTTGAAAACATACTGCATGTAGAGAGAATTTTGTTACTAATTGGATTAACTTTGTAAAATGCTTTGGCAATATTGTTCAATTGTAACTTTCATGCCAATAAAAGCCTGTTTGAATTGAATTGAGTGAGGAGCGAGAGAAAGGGGAGAGAGAAGGGAGAGAGAGGAGGGAGGGGAGAGGGAGAGGAGAGAGAGAGGAGAGAGAGGGGAGAGAGAGGAGAGAGAGAGGAGAGGGGGGAGACAGAGGAGAGGGAGAGGAGAGAGAGAGGAGAGAGTGAGAGGAGAGAGGGGAGAGAGAGGAGAGGGGGGAGACAGAGGAGAGGGAGAGGAGAGAGAGAGGAGAGAGTGAGAGGAGAGAGGGGAGAGAGAGGGGAGAGAGAGGAGAGGGGGGAGACAGAGGAGAGGGAGAGGAGAGAGAGAGGAGAGAGTGAGAGGAGAGAGAGGAGAAAGAGAGGAGAGGGGGGAGACAGAGGAGAGGGAGAGGAGAGAGAGAGGAGAGAGTGAGAGGAGAGAGGGGAGAGAGAGGAGAGAGAGAGAGGGGAGAGAGAGGAGAGAGAGAGGAGAGGGGGGAGACAGAGGAGAGGGGGGAGAGAGAAAAATCTGAGTAAACGAAATTGTTAAACAAACCAAAAAGGCCTATCTGGAACATTGGAACAATCAAACCTAAACACAAAACAAAGTTGCTACCGGGCCCAAGATGGAGACTATGAATTGGCTGAATATCTTTTTACGGTCAGATATACAAAGCAGAGACAGATCCTGACCAAGTACAGGCTCAGCGACCACAGTCCAGCCATCGAAAAAGGCAGATACAAAAAACCTGGTAACCAAAAGAAACCTGAACATGTGGTCACTGTACGACAGGTGAGGTGGAGACAGAGATGCACTTTCTACTACACTGCCAACATGACACAAAAACCAGACAGCATTTCTACACTGCCAACATGACACAAAAACCAGACAGCATTTCTACACTGCCAACATGACACAAAAACCAGACAGCATTTCTACACTGCCAACATGACACAAAAACCAGACAGCATTTCTACACTGCCAACATGACACAAAAACCAGACAGCATTTCTACACTGCCAACATGACACAAACACCAGACAGCATTTCTTTAATACATTTTAAACACTAGTGCCATCATTCACCACACTGTCCGATGAGGAAACGATGCAGGTGAGGGCACACCCCCTCTAGCTGGACGCTTCCTCAGAGAGACACAAAATAAGGGACAACCTGTGACCCGCTTTGGACTGTTACCTTTTATTTATTATTTGTGTATTTTTGCTTTTATTGATATTGCTCACTCTGATGTTTTTGTTGTTGCTATGTCTTTCAGATGATGCCGGTTATTTCTGTTCTGGGCGTTGTTCTTGTGTGATTCTCTGCTCTTGGTGTTGTTCACTTTGAGTATTTTGTTGTTGCTCCATATTCCAGACAATGCTGGTTATTGCTGTTTTTGATGTCAGTTTAAATGTTGTTATTGATATGTAGTCTCCTGTTGTTATTGTACCTACTAGCTTGGGCAATACGGTCGTAATAACAGTCATGCTAATAAAGCTGAATTGAATTGAATTTAAAGTGAGGCGCGAGAGAGAGGGGAGAGAGTGGAGAGGAGAGAGAGGGGGAGGAGAGAGAGGAGAGGGAGAGGGGGAGGAGAGAGAGGAGAGAGAGAGGGGGAGGAGAGAGAGGAGAGAGACAGACAGCAGAGTGGGTTGTCTATGTGTATGTTCCTCTCCTTGTTCAATGTAAACAAACCAGAGATGATGCCAATTAAGTGCCGGCTGCAGTTGAGAAGGAGAGGGGGATTTTGCCTTTGTCCAAAACGGCAACACATTGTCTACCAAGTGCCCTACTTTGGCCTGGGCCTGTAGGGAAAAGGGTTCCATTTAGGCAGCTGTGTTTGTCGTCATTCTGGAAGCCTCAGGAACACCCACTGGAATCAGCTTAAATCCCATTTCACAAGCTCACAAACATCTGGTTGCATGATACTGTTCTGTTCTGACCCAATTTAGCACTCACTACTTTAGCACTCACTAACCTCCTTCAGGTATGCACAGGGCCAAGTAAATAAACCCATGCTTCATTACTCCAGCCATAGCCAGGCCCCAGATCAGTTTGTGCTCACGGCATAGAGAAGGAAAGAGGTGGCAACATTATGACTGTTTTCTTGACTTTTGGCTGTTTGCTTGGTTTTGAATGACCCCAACCAGTACATCTGGTGGAATCAGCCAATGACCTTGCAGATCCCACACACCTGACCACTCTATAATGGAGAAGGTCTTCATCGGCAGTGTCTGTCTAAAAGCTGGTCATTTCCCAGACACGACTGCCTTTCCCCTGAAATGGTTCTTTCCCAAACCAAATGTTTAGGTCGCATGAAAGCCAGACTGTCTGGCGTGTGATTACAGCAAGCAGCTGGGGCTACTGTGAGTTATTCTTGTAAGGAGATATCTGCAACAGTCTGTGGTGTGACACTATCCCCTGTTGTGAGAGGAATCCAATACAATCTACATTAACATTTTAGAAAATCCCAATCTATCGAAGGACCAGTACTGGATGTTACCGTGGTTACTCTAGCTTTAGGACTGTGAGGAGGTGTGTGTGTGCGTGCGTGTGTGTGTGCGTGTGGAGTGGCCTAGACAACCATCTGGGACGTGCTGTAACTAATTAGAAAGGATCAGATATTATATCATGAGCTGGGACACACACAGACTGGTGTTATCTCATTAGGTTACTGCTTCGCTGGATTAGTCCTGGATCCGGCTGAAGGTGTCAGAACACGTTTGAGCGCGTCACTCTCTATTGCAAAAACATTTACACACTGTTTCATTTTCATCCAGAGGGAATTACAGGATTAGAGATTTAGATGCCTTGGTCAAGGGCACCCCGAGGCTTGGGAATTTAAACCGGCAACCTTTTGTTTACTGGCAAAACGTTCAAACTACTAGTCTATGTCATGTATGCGTGCATGTTTGTATCATTGTGTATCCAGGCCTTCCCTCTCCTCAAGGCCTTGATGACATCATTCAGCTCGGTCTAATTGTTTCCTGGGTTTTGGCTGCTGTTGGTTCTCACTGCTTGACACTCTTCTGGCCCTGCTGTATTTTAAGGACCTGAGCTAAGTAACAGGAAACCCTCTGTGAATCTCAAAACTACCCCTATCCAATACACACTGGCTCAGAGTGTCCTCGGGTGACAGTAGTGTTGATAGGGACAGGTCTATAGGATGACAGTAGTGTTGTGTACAGGGACAGGTTTACAGGATGACAGTAGTGTTGTGTACAGGGACAGGTTTACAGGATGACAGTAGTGTTGTGTACAGGGACAGGTTTTCAGGATGACAGTAGTGTTGATAGGGACAGGTCTATAGGATGACAGTAGTGTTGTGTACAGGGACAGGTTTACAGGATGACAGTAGTGTTGTGTACAGGGACAGGTTTACAGGATGACAGTAGTGTTGTGTACAGGGACAGGTTTACAGGATGACAGTAGTGTTGTGTACAGGGACAGGTTTTCAGGATGACAGTAGTGTTGTGTACAGGGACAGGTTTACAGGATGACAGTAGTGTTGTGTACAGGGACAGGTTTACAGGATGACAGTAGTGTTGTGTACAGGGACAGGTTTACAGGATGACAGTAGTGTTGTGTACAGGGACAGGTTTACAGGATGACAGTAGTGTTGTGTACAGGGACAGGTTTACAGGATGACAGTAGTGTTGTGTACAGGGACAGGTTTTCAGGATGACAGTAGTGTTGTGTACAGGGACAGGTTTACAGGATGACAGTAGTGTTGTGTACAGGGACAGGTTTACAGGATGACAGTAGTGTTGTGTACAGGGACAGGTTTACAGGATGACAGTAGTGTTGTGTACAGGGACAGGTTTTCAGGATGACAGTAGTGTTGTGTACAGGGACAGGTTTACAGGATGACAGTAGTGTTGTGTACAGGGACAGGTTTACAGGATGACAGTAGTGTTGTGTACAGGGACAGGTTTACAGGATGACAGTAGTGTTGTGTACAGGGACAGGTTTACAGGATGACAGTAGTGTTGTGTACAGGGACAGGTTTACAGGATGACAGTAGTGTTGTGTACAGGGACAGGTTTTCAGGATGACAGTAGTGTTGTGTACAGGGACAGGTTTTCAGGATGACAGTAGTGTTGTGTACAGGGACAGGTTTACAGGATGACAGTAGTGTTGTGTACAGGGACAGGTTTACAGGATGACAGTAGTGTTGTGTACAGGGACAGGTTTTCAGGATGACAGTAGTGTTGTGTACAGGGACAGGTTTACAGGATGACAGTAGTGTTGTGTACAGGGACAGGTTTACAGGATGACAGTAGTGTTGTGTACAGGGACAGGTTTACAGGATGACAGTAGTGTTGTGTACAGGGACAGGTTTACAGGATGACAGTAGTGTTGTGTACAGGGACAGGTTTACAGGATGACAGTAGTGTTGTGTACAGGGACAGGTTTACAGGATGACAGTAGTGTTGTGTACAGGGACAGGTTTACAGGATGACAGTAGTGTTGTGTACAGGGACAGGTTTTCAGGATGACAGTAGTGTTGTGTACAGGGACAGGTTTACAGGATGACAGTAGTGTTGTGTACAGGGACAGGTTTTCAGGATGACAGTAGTGTTGTGTACAGGGACAGGTTTACAGGATGACAGTAGTGTTGTGTACAGGGACAGGTTTACAGGATGACAGTAGTGTTGTGTACAGGGACAGGTTTACAGGATGACAGTAGTGTTGTGTACAGGGACAGGTTTACAGGATGACTGTAGTGTTGTGTACAGGGACAGGTTTACAGGATGACAGTAGTGTTGTGTACATGGACACGCTTACAGGATGACAGTAGTGGGTTCATAGAATGACATTTCTAAAGCAGCCATAATCACCAGACCCAGAGTTTGGATTTTATGTGTGTGTCCTTAGGGGGGAATTTGTTGAGAATTGCAGAAAAGTATCTTGAAAACGGTTGTTCCCTTAACTTATTTATATTTTCAGAATATGCACTTCCTGCCAACAGCAGGGCTGTTTGAAAAGTTTGAGATTGGAACAGTTGGGATGTGTTTCTTTTTACGTCCAATCTGTGTTACCAGACCACTTTTCAGGATGGTATTTGAGTCTCCCCGGTCTGAAGTGGGTCAGTGTGTAGTTAGGGTCCCTTTCCCTGATATGCTGACGGGACTGCCTAATCCTCTGCCTGAACTAAAACCCAGCTGTACTGACCGACTCTACATTGCCTGACTGTCCTCATTTATCATTAGAGAAAGATTAGATGTTCCCCTCTTTCTCAGACCTTAGTTATCATAAAGCGACTGTCTTTCCCTTTCTTCTGTCATTTCCTCAGGTCCAAAGTGACCGTAATATCAAACAGCAATTTATGGGGCTACCTTGGAACTATTGTTCTACTGAGCGGAACCTCAAAGATGACAGACTGCTGAGGTACTTTTGAAGAATTCTTCAACACTCCAAAGGCTTTTGCACATGTTGTAGTGTTACACTCTCAAGTGAAAATTGATTCAATTGGGATTCTGTTCATTTCATTAAAACCACCTGTTAATAGAGATGACAAAAAACTGAAATGTGTTGATTGGATTGGTATTCACTTAGTTTTCCTAAATAAGTTGAGACCTGGTAGAACCGTCCTTGGCAGCAATTAGACCTGCTAGTCTTTTGGTTTAGTCTCTGTCAGCTTTGCACATTTGGTTTTTGCATTTTTCTTTTCTGAAGTTGTCTCACATTTCTCTCCCTCCTCTCTTCCTCCCTCAGTCACTCTCTCTTTATCACCTCCTCTCTTCCACACTTAACAGTGTTCTCACCTACACCTATTGAAGGGCTGGTTTTGCAGACCCAGATAACTTAAACATCAAACTCACTGGAAATCTCCAATGAAACCAACTCCTAAACTCCCACTCAAATTTTTTATCTTTTATCCTCTAATTACGCTATTTATTTCGTCTGCAGCATTCTTATATCAATATCCCCAGTACACTCAGCTTCATTACTTTATTCTTTCTCCCATACCTCGCTCAGGTATGAGTCATACCTCGATGTGTGTCCCAAATGACAACCTATCCACTATACAGTGCACACATTTCATACAGGGCTCGGGCCCAAAGATGGGCACTATATAGTGAAGAGGGTGCCGTCTGGGATAGAGCTCTATCTTGTCCCGGGTAATTGAGTTCTGAACCTCCAGGGACCTCGTCTCTGTGATTCTGAAGGCACTCGGGGGATTCCGTCTGGAGGTTTTTCGGGGCGTCTGCCCTCCTGGTTGGAACAGACCTGCCGGTATTCAGGATCTAAACCCAGTGAATTGACTGGCGTGGATTTATCGACGGATACATGTAAATAAATCAATTTAGTTTCAAAGTTGGGGTGGGGGCCACGAGATGTTTCCATTGTCGAAATTACAGGGAAGCAAAATTGATTCCAGCAGTTTCTGCCCAAACACTTAATCTGTGCAATGTTCTGTTTCATGTCTGTTTTCCTTATTTCGATGGGTAGATGGAAGAAAGATAGAGTGTGTATAAAGATGTAGGGAGAGTGGGAGAGGGGGACTGACAGAGTGAGGGAGATGATAGTTCTTTGAAGCGTCCCGGTTTGATTGTCATTCTGAGTACAGGAGGGGAAACTTCTCTTGTTCACAGTGATGCTGCCTTGATTGGTGTTTGCGTTGTGGTTGCTAGTTGTTCACATTTAGCACTCATCCAGAGTGTCACATAGAAGTAGCATACATTTTTATTTATTTTTATGCTACAAAAATGTGGAGGGACGTACAGACCCTTAACTCAGTACTCTACTCAGAACACCTTCATCAGTGATCACAGATTTGGATTTTCCTGTCTATGCCTCTACCAGCTTTGGGCAGATTCTCCCATGATTCCTTGCAGCAATTATTTTCCAACCTCCCTCAGATCTCTTTTGGATTTTCCTCAGAAAGTTTTGTGAAGTGTGTAGGACCTTAGACAGGTGTGTCCCTTTCCAAATCATCTCCAATCAGTTGAATATGCATCAATTGGACTCATCAAGTTCTAGAGGTGCACGTTCTATTCAGAGCCTTTGGAGTGAAGGGCGAAATAATTATTTAAATTATATATACAGTATCTCACAAAAGTGAGTACACCCCTCATATTTTTGTAAACATTTGATTATATCTTTTCATGTGACAACACTGAAGGAATGACAATTTGCTACAATTTAAAGTAGTGAGAGTACAGCTTGTATAACAGTGTACATTTGCTGTCCCCTCAAAATAACTGAACACACAGCCATTAATGTCTAAACCACTGGCAACAAAAATGAGTACATCCCTAAGTGAAAATGTCCAAATTGAGCCCAAAGTGTAAATATTTTGTGTGGCCACCATCATTTTCCAGCACTGCCATAACCCTCTTGGGCATGGAGTTCACCAGAGCTTCACAGGTTACCACTGGAGTACTCTTCCACTCCTCCATGATGACATCACAGAGCTGGTGGATGTTAAAGACCTTGCGCTCCTCCACCTTCCGTTTGAGGATGCCCCACAGATGCTCAATAGGGTTTAGGTCTGGAGATATGCTTGGCCAGTCCATCACCTTTACCCTCAGCTTCTTTAGCAAAGCAGTGGTCGTCTTGGAGGTGTGTTTGGGGTCGTTATCATGTTGGAATACTGCCCAGCGGCCCAGTCTCCGAAGGGAGGGGATCATGCTGTGCTTCAGTGTGTCACAGTACATGTTGGCATTCATGGTTCCCTCAATGAACTGAAGCTCCCCAGTGCCGGCAGCACTCATGCAGCCCCAGACCATGACACTCCCACCACCATGCTCGACTGTAGGCAAGACACACTTGTCTTTGTACTCCTCACCTGGTTGCCGCCACACACACTTGACACCATCTGAACCAAATAGATTTATCTTGGTCTCATCAGACCACAGGACACGGTTCCAGTAATCCATGTCCTTAGTCTGCTTGTCTTCAGCAAACTGTTTGCGGGCTTTCTTGTACATCATCTTTAGAAGAGGCTTCCGTCTGGGATGACAGCCATGCAGACCAATTTGATGCAGTGTGCGGCGTATGGTCTGAGCACTGACAGGCTGACCCCCACCCCTTCAACCTCTGCAGCAATGCTGGCAGCACTCATACGACTATTTCCCAAAGACAACCTCTGGATATGACGCTGAGCACGTGCACTCAACTTCTTTGGTCGAACATGGCGAGGTCTGTTCTGAGTGGAACCTGTCCTGTTAAACCGCTGTATGGTCTTGGCAACCGTGCTGCATCTCAGTTTCAGGGTCTTGGCAATCTTATAGCCTAGGCCATCTTTATGTAGAGCAACAATTCTTTTTTTTCAGATCCTCAGAGAGTTCTTTGCCATGAGGTGCCATGTTGAACTTCCAATGACCAGTATGAGGGAGTGTGAAAGCGGTAACACCAAATTTAACACACCTGCTCCCCATTCACACCTGACACTAACGGGTCACATGATTTGGGAAAACTGACATTTTCACTTAGGGGTGTACTCACTTTTGTTGCCGGCGGTTTAGGCATTAATGGCTGTGTGTTGATTTATTTTGAGGGGACAGCAAATTTACACTGTTTTACAAGCTGTACACTCACTACTTTACATTGTAGCAAAGTGTCACTTCTTCAGGTTTGTCACATGAAAAGAAATACAGCTTGTATAACAGTGTACATTTGCTGTCCCAACAACATAACTTAACACACAGCGATGGAATGTCTAAACCGCTGGCAACAAAAGTGAGTACACCCCTCACATTTTTGTAAATATTTGATTATATCTTTTCATGTGACAACACTGAAGAAATGACACTTTGCTACAAGTGTACTCACTTTTGTTGCCAGCGAATTAAACATTCATGGCTGTGTGTTTTTTGAGGGGACAGCAAATGTACACTGTTATACAAGCTGTACACTCACTTCTTTAAATTGTAGCAAAGTGTATTTTTTTCAGTGTTGTCACATGAAAAGATATAATCAAATATTTACAAAAATGTGAGGGGTGTACTCACTTTTGTGAGATACTGTATATATATATATATATATATATATATAGTATATTTATATATATATAAATATACTATCATAACTATATCTTCCTTATAACATTCTCATCATTTTATAATGTGCAAATACTTTATTCTAGTGAGATATTCATCCAATAACTTTTTTTTGTAATTTTTAACACACCATCTCAGACAGGATATGGAAATTAATCCCACACATTGAGACACACACACACACACACACACACACACACACACACAAACACACCATCTCTCACACTCTCCCGCTTTCTTTCTCCATTGTTCATTTCTTTATCTGTGGATATTAATCACCCCTCCGTGGTCTAACCAGGAGATGAAGCCACTTCTCAGCTGTAGATTCTGCGATGTCACGCCTCTGTTTACATTTGTGTGTTAAGTGTTTATTCAGGAAAGTAGTTTTTCGTACGTTTTACTTTGGTCTCTTTGACATCTCTGACGCTCCACTTCCTGGTGCATTGCGAGATTGTTCCGACTGGTTATTCCTCATGGTTTTAAACGCCATTGTGATGCAGTATCCTCTGTGGCTGGCAGTTCACGGATGCATTTGGCTCAGCAAGATTGTGACGTGTTGAGTGTGTCCATCTATCTCTTTCCCTGTACTCCCTCCTCTACTAGCTTCTCTCTATGTCTTCTTTTATGAACACTTTTCCTCAAATGGTTGGTCTCAATTAATGGCCTTTCTTGATTGGACGACTCCCAAATGGCAGGACTCCTATGGGCTTGGGTCAAAGTAGGGCACCTCTGGGATCAGAGTGCCATTTGGGACGCATCCTCTGAACCGTGGAGCGGCTGGTGTCATGTTGACTGATAGCTACTCTAACAGCAATGTGTCTTAGAGGCTACCGAGGCTGTGACTGGTACAATCCGCCTATACTATAAACTACAGTAGATGGAGGTCTATCTGTGTACCATAAACTACAGTAGATGGAGGTCTATCTGTGTACCATAAACTACAGTAGATGGAGGTCTATCTGTGTACCATAAACTACAGTAGATGGAGGTCTATCTGTGTACCATAAACTACAGTAGATGGAGGTCTATCTGTGTACCATAAACTACAGTAGATGGAGGTCTACCTGTGGCGTTTCATGACTGTCAATACATCATACAATTCTCAACATTAATTGAGAAAGTTGTTAAAAGAAACCACTTTCAGGCAAGCAGTGATGTACCTCACAAACGCACGTCACTGTTATTGGCACCACAAAACAATCTTATCTGACTCATTAGGATATTATTCCATGAATTCCTGTTTCACTAGGCTATGTATGGGTTACCATGTGACAAATTCCCATTTTTTAACATCGGAAAGGTCAGAGAACAACACTCCTACCTGTTACCTCAGTGGGATTAATCCCTGTCACACCAGATGATTGTAGAGCTGTCTTACTCCCCTCACGCAGACATTATAGACTTCAAACAAAGACAACTCTTTTACCATGTCAAATCTGGTTTTAATGTAATCAGGCTTAAGCTTGAAACTCAGTGATACACTTTATGTACATAGAATAAAAATAAAATAGAACAAAATGCAGTGTTTATTGAGCTATACAATGAAGTGATTATTCACAGATTGTCTTTGGATAACATTTCACCTGCATCTTGTAACTATATCCCAAAGCAAGTTAGCATACTGACTTTTATTCGTAAGAACGAGTTTAATCTTTATTCAATTTTTCATAATAATGTTTCATAATGATACGTTTACAATGAATCCTGTGGACGTACTGTTATTTTTCAGATCCATATAATATTTCGGGGAGATAATGAGAGAGGCACTAGAAGGGAATACTGACCCACCAAGCATTTCAGAATAATCGTCTCATATACAAAATGACATTAATCTCTATTTCTGACATCAAGCATTATTTCATTATCAAAAGTATAAGTTGAAGTAGCGTATACTTTTGCTTCAAACTGTTTGATGAGTGTGTGGTGATTTGGTTTATGCATTAAGGGGTTAATGTGTGAGGTGTGATGAAAGGATGCTTTATTTCTACTCATTGGTGAAATGAAGGCATTTCTGGCCTCTGTGAGACCAGAGCATAATATCTAACGGACCATCCCAAGGGACACTGTTTAGAATCCCGCCCCTGATGTTTACTTGACTGTATTTAATCAGTGACAGTAACATATGTCCTCCCCTTCTATTACTGAATGAGAGTGGAACAGTATAATCTAGTCCAGGGTGGTTTAGGGTGGGGGGGTAGTGTTATCTAGTCCAGGGTGGTTTAGGGTGGGGGATAGTATTAACTAGTCCAAGGTGGTTTAGGGTGGGGGGATAGTATTAACTAGTCCAGGGTGGTTTAGGGTGGGGGGGTAGTATTAACTAGTCCAGGGTGGTTTAGGGTGGGGGGATAGTATTAACTAGTCCAGGGTGGTTGGGGGGGGGGGGGTAGTATTAACTAGTCCAGGGTGGTTTAGGGTGGGGGATAGTATTAACTAGTCCAGGGTGGTTTAGGGTGGGGGGATAGTATTAACTAGTCCAAGGTGGTTTAGGGTGGGGGGATAGTATTAACTAGTCCAGGGTGGTTTAGGGTGGGGGGTAGTATTAACTAGTCCAGGGTGGTTTAGGGTGGGGGGATAGTATTAACTAGTCCAGGGTGGTTGGGGGGGGGGGGTAGTATTAACTAGTCCAGGGTGGTTTAGGGTGGGGGGGTAGTTTTAACTAGTCCAGGGTGGTTTAGGGTGGGGGATAGTATAATCTAGTCCAGGGTGGTTTAGGGTGGGGGGATAGTATTAACTAGTCCAGGGTGGTTTAGGGTGGGGGGGTAGTATTAACTAGTCCAGGGTGGTTTAGGGTGGGGGGGTAGTATTAACTAGTCCAGGGTGGTTCAGGGTGGGGGGATAGTATTATTTACCACTACCGGTTATTCTGGTGCTGTGTATGTAGATAGTGTAAAGGTCATAGGGGTCAGTGTAAAGGTCACAGAGGTCAGTGTCTAAAGAGGCTCTGGTACAAAAACAGATAGGGGTTTGTTAAATTACTTCTCATAACCTGTCCACCACCTAAATTAACAAAAATCCTCCTCTGCACATTGTAACTCTTCCCCTTTCTGAGCTAATTCCTTTATCCTGTTCAAACTCCCACTGTCATGTTCTAACCCCTCCCCTTTATGTTTTAACTCCCTCTTCCTGTTTTATCCCCTCCCCTTTGTGTTCTAAGTCCTTCTTCCCTGTTCTATTCATGCCCCTCTATGTTCTAACCCCTCCCCTTCCTGTCTCTGCAGTGTTAAGATGGAGGGGAAGACTAAAGGTTTGAAGGAGCAACAGCAACACCACAAGAAGCTCCTGGCCGCCATGTTATCCCAGGATTCCTTTGACTCAATCAATAGCTCCGCCCCCTCGCTAACTGAGGAGGAGATAGAGGATGATGACGACGCCATGGAACTACTGGGTAAGACAGACAGGCCGACAGACAGGTAAACAGACAGACAGACCGGGCTCTGTCAGATAGAAGGACAGAGAGACAGACAGACAGACAGGTAAACAGACAGACAGACAGGGCTCTGTCAGATAGACGGACAGAGAGACAGACAGACAGGTAAACAGATAGACAGGGCTCTGTCAGATAGACAGACAGAGAGACAGACAGACAGGTAAACAGACAGACAGGGCTCTGTCAGATAGACGGACAGAGAGACAAACAGACAGGTAAACAGACAGACAGGGCTCTGTCAGATAGACGGACAGAGAGACAAACAGACAGGTAAACAGACAGACAGAGCTCTGTCAGATAGACGGACAGAGAGACAGACAGACAGACAGGTAAACAGATAGACAGGGCGCTGTCAGATAGACGGGTCAATGGGTTCGCTGTGTCTTCAATCGTAATCTCTTCCTACCAATGCAGACTGAATACTGATCCACCCATGTCGGCTGCATTAGTCATAATAATGACTCTATTTCCATGGAGCGTCATTAAGTTCTGTACTTGTGTTGTTTGCTCAGTTCCTCATTACTGCTGAAGTATGCTACCAGAGTCTGGCCTGTTAAACATATAAAACATCTTCATAAGCATTGAACTCCATTACCGTATTTTATGAACGACTGACTCTCACAACTGATGGCTGAGTTGAACCTTTTACACTGAAATCATTGTTTTTAGATGAGACTCGTTCTTGTTTACTATACGTCTATATTCAGACTACAGTGTAAACAGTTGAACATCTGCGGCGAACACTTTCACCACAGTTACGCCCTGTGGATCACTTCAGTGTGAATACCCTGGATCGCTGGTTGTCAATTTCAGACACGCAACCAGTGACAAAGGACACTTCCTGTTGTTGACGTAAGCTAGCTAGCCTGCTAACATGTCACTCTGCCTACTTGTTAGCTTATTTTCGTAAAGGGGTACTGCACGGTGGGAAAACTTATGTTGGTGTGTATAATGTCTGAGAGATTTTCAGGGCAGTGAGATTTGAAAGAGTGCAGAATGTATTTTTGTTTGCCAAACAACCCCCCCAAAAAAAGCATCAGTGTGAAGTGCAAGCCAGATCTCAAAATTAAATATACAGTAGTCATGTTTTGTTTCATTTTTTGCGAAGCTTCTATATTGAAACTGATTGTGCTGCGTTAATTTGTGTGTAGTTGTGGTTGTCGTTGATTAATAGAGCCATCAGATGTCTTTCAGCAATGTTCCTACCAGCTGATATATAGATAAATGTACTGATAATGATAAAAGGTGTCAATATAGATGTACAAAGTGTCATCTTTCTCTCTAGAAGAGAACAACTCTGTGGAGAAGATACTTCCTGCTTTGGACAGTCCTTCCATTTCCCCTCCCCTTGGCAGATTTTCTAAATATCATCCTACTAGGCTGACTGGTTACTGCTAACTAGCTTTACGTTTCACAAAACATTGGGTGGTCATCATGAACGAGACATTTTTCCGAGCAGTCAAAAATGATGATATTGAACCATACTGAGCTCTCTACTGATGATTGAAACGTGGTCAATCTGTACTTCAGTCAAGTAAAAGTTAAATATAAAAAAGTTTTATCAGGACCAAGATGGCAAATAAGTAAGTTAATTTCATTGATTTGTGCCTTGCTTCTTTCTAAACCAACAGTAGTTCTGGGAACTCAAACAGTTGATGTACTGCTTATATGGGTGCTGTAGTTTTAGAAGTTCCAGTAAGTATTGTCATGTGGAGCTAGTGGTAATTATATAAAACACATAACTACAAGCCTAAAACATGCTTGAGAGGGATCTGTCTGCCTGGATTAAATGAGTCTTTCTAGTTAGCGTGAACATGGACAATAATAAAACAAACTACAGGGGTCTTCTGACCTCCATTAATAAAAATATTTGTCAATACCCCAGGCCAGGACTGGGTCTAGGCATGGGCGAATAAAGCCGTCGCTTTGGCAGTTTAATACCTGGGCCTGATGGATTGTAACAATACATGTTAATTTAAAATAAAAGTGTTTGGAAGTGTTTTGCCCTACAGAACAGAACAGAATCAAACAGGGAGGATGAATTTCCGGTTTGTCCCTTACTGTTTTGTTCTGTTTGCTTCTGATTGGCTGAACATTTAGCAACAACACGTTTTGTTTGACAACACCATTAACACATCTTCTCACTAATAATAAAGAATAAATAAATGAATGAACGAACAAATGAACAAACTGACAAACGTATGTAGTGTTTCTTGAAGTGTTTTTTGTGTGACTTTAAGTGTTTATTCCTGGACTTTACAGTGAGCTCATGCCTGCCTTCTTTCTGATGAGAGAGGTTGTTGTCTCAAGCCAAATTCTCTCTTCTTTCTCTGTTACCTCAGGCTCTTTACTTTCCCCCCTCTGTCTCAGTTATCTCTTTTCTCCTTCTCCACTTTCTCTCTTTTCCTCCTTCTCACTGTTGTACATCATCTTTCTCCTTTCTACCTAATTCTTTCCCGCCCTCTCTTTCTCTCCCTCCCTCTATTCCCTCTCTTTCTGTCCCTCCCTCTGTCCCTCCATGGTTCTCTCTGTTCTGGGTAATGTTTACCTCCAGGGCCTGCCAGTCAGGTGGGGGTAGAACACAGCCAGGATCTTATCCCTGGGGTGTAGCTCTGTTGTAATGGAAGGTCTCATTCTTCTGATACCAGAGTCATGCTGAGGGAGAAACACAACAGGACCACGGAAGGAAATTGCTGATTCAAAATCCTTTGTTTAAGGAGCCAGGCCTCCAGCTGCTTCCAATTTGATCCTAAACTGATAGGATTATAAAAACTTATAAGAATCTTTCTCGCTCTTTGTAAAATAATGTGTTCAGCTGATACCGTTTGTCAGAAAGGCTGGTGATGCATAATAGAACAAGACTGTGACACTTGGAGACAGAGTTCACCAGGTTTTACCAGGTCCTCTACCAGGTTTGTCACCAGGTTTTGCCAGGTCCTCTACCAAGTTCTTCACCAGGTTTTACCAGGTCCTCTACCAGGTTTGTCACCAGGTTTTGCCAGGTCCATCACCAGGTTTTGCCAGGTTTTACCAGGTCCTCCACCAGGTTCGTCACCAGGTTTTACTAGATTTGTCTTGCACCTCCAGATTGGAAACAAATAATCCAGTTCCACAGTGGTCAGCTCTCCTCCTCCCTTCTTCTCCCCTCTCCTACTCCTCCCCTCTCCTCTTCTCCTCCCGTCACCTTTTCCTCTGCTCTCCACCCCTCTCCTTCTCCTCCCTTCTCCTTCTCCTTCTTCTTCTATCCTATCTGCCCCTCTCCTTTCCTCATTTCTGTATGGTTCCTCATATAACCTTAGTAGGATTATAGAGTAGGATTGCATTCGCCAATTTTGACCTGCGCCCTATTCAAACGAGATGTCCTACGTAGAAGATATGATAGACTTTGTGTGGCACTGAGGCAGATAGGTCGATCGGTCCTCTTGAGTGTCCTGACAGACTGAATTGAAGCTGTGGATGAATAGAGACGTACAGAGCAGGAACAGTACGGCTCAAAGCTTGTTCATGGGATGTAATTTGTCCTTTTCACCAGGTTCCATGTCTTGTTGTTTTGACAGAAAATGCAACTTGCCTACACAGCCTGGGAGTGAAATGCTCAACTTAAGATGAGTGTCTGTGTATTGTTTATGGCTGTAGGTTTGATGGTTGTATTTAAAGACCTAGCGTCCTCACCTCAATGCAGTGTACATATTTTCGGGGTTCTCGAATTACTAGTTATTTTCATGTGCGACTCACACGGAGGCCTGCTGATCGAGTAAAACAACTGCTGATTATCAATTGTTGCATCAATCTGTCACCGTGAAGTAATGTGAGGGAAGAAAGGGGCAGAGCTTTGTGTGTGTGAGGTTATGCTGCCCTCCGGTGGTCATCCACGGACTAGCAGCCTAAGTGGTTCGGTATTCTGAATCTTGCCGTTTTAATGAGTTTTCATCTGTCTTGTTGTGCTGGATACTTCCCTCTCTCCCTTATTATTCTCTCTGTCTCATTGTCTCTTTGGCCCTCTGTTTCTACACAGATTCCCAGCCAACCAGGTGGACTGATGGGATGGCTCTGTGTAAACGTGTTGCCACTGTTCCCTGTTTAGCCAAGCCAAGCAAACCAACATTTTGTAACGAAGCAATGAGCTTTATTTACAAACCAGCGAGCATTTGGCTTGAGCGGCTGAAGGACAGGCCAGGAAACACAGTGACAATATCACCTCTAGCGTACCCATTATTTCTGTATTTCCGGTCCCTACAAGGATATTAAACAATGATTTGTGTCATCGGCCTACTGTTTGTATTCTGAAATTCAATATTTTTGTTTCTCCACACTAGGGGTCTTTGCGTCATGTATCAACAGTGTATCTGGATGTATGTGGACACACAGTCTGACTGGCCGATGGCCTGTTAACATCTGGCAACTTAACCCACACATTCTGGAAACATAACCCATACAATCTGGAAACGTAACCCATACAATCTGGCTTCGTAACCTACAATCTTTCACAATAACCCCTTCCAATCTGGCAACATAACCTACACAATCTGACAATATAACCCTCACTGTCTGGCAACATAACCCAGACATTTTGGCAATATAACACACACAGTAGGGTTGTTTGTAAAAGCACCTTTTAACAACTTCTGGTGTCAAATGGGCTTTTTTTTTTTTTTTTACAAAACCCACACATGTTGGGAACATAACCCACACAAGAAGGAAACATAACTCACTCAACATGGCAACTCCACGTAGACGCCACGAGTCACCTATTGAGCTCTGTAAATCTGTGTTTGTGAGTGTGTCTGTGTGTCTGTGTTTGCCTTAAGATTAACTGGATAGGGATCAACAGTCCTCCTAGATGCTTAGAGTCATTCTGAACAAGAAGTCTTTACACTATTATGCTCCGGTCTTAGCGGCTGTTACTGGCATGGCCTCTAGAGGGCAGTATTAACCCAGGAAGGCAGTTGCAGTTGGGTGTTGAAACACTACACTCCGGGCTCTGTCAGAGCGGAGCCTCTGTATGGCAGCCTGCCGGAGGTCACTGAGTTGACAGGGTTTGATGAACAGCCCGTGTGATAAGACCTTGCACTCGCTGATCTGGAGTGGGACGTCCTTATGTCATATTTCCATCTGATTCTGATCACACTTTTACTGCCTCTTTCCCTCACTTTCTCTTTCCTTCTCTCTCACACGTGCACACACACACACACACGTGCACACACACACAGTTGTGTATTTCTATCTTTGTGGGGAACAGAAAACAAAAAAATACATATTATAATCAAACCCAAACCTAAACCTCAATAACCTAACATTTAACCCGAAGCCTAACCGCCTGGCCCTAGTGCCTTTATTGTATAAAGACCTTTTTACATGAGCAGTTGTCAGAAAGTGTTTTTAAAGACACCCAGCCTGAAACCCCAAAGAACAAGCTACAACAGTAAATACACTTTAGCTGGCAAGAACTCCCTTGTAGGGTCCAAGATTAGGAAGAGACCTAGAGAGGACACAGACTCTAATGGGTGGCCAATCCTCTTCTAGCTGGTCCTAACCCCTTAACCAAATCTGGAATGCCTAAACTCTAAATAGTAACCAAAATAATGAAATAAGCCCTAATTGTAAATTTGTACCTAAACTTACCCCTTTAGCTGGAAATTAATGTTCTCCTCCTGAGGTCCTTTTGAAGGCAGACTTTTCATGATTTACTATCCTTGTGAGGACTTCTGATCCAACTATGATCTCTTAAACCAAACTCACTTGTGCACGTACACACACGCACACACTCAATTCCACTCTCTCACAAATGCGCTCTCTCTCTCTTTCACTCTGAGACGTGTGGCTGAGAATCTGTCATGATTTTCAGAGGGATGACTGATTTGGGGAAAGGAGCTGAGCTGCAATTACAAAATGTACGTTGGAACATATTTTCTATTACAAAGGCAAACAAATGCGTCTCGGTCCCCATTTGCTTCAAAGAGGGTTCTGAGGAGACTCACCACAGTGGCAAAGCTTTGTGTTTAATACTTAATGAATCGCACATGCTGTCGCTGACTGTGTGAGGGCAGGGAGAGTGTGGGGTCCCTCTCTGTCTGTCCCTGCCTCTCTCCCTCTTTCTTTCCCTCTCGCTCTCTCTTTCTCTCCCCCTGGCAGTGGGGTGGGGATGGGGGGCATGGAGCATCAAGGGGGCTCTATGTAGATCAGGTTCCTTATCTGTGTGTTTTTAATGTGTACTTTTTTTATTGCTGTGTTACGACGCTTAACCTCAAAATAGTCCCAGGTCTCCGTTTGATCCCTGTTATGAATAAAAGGACAAATACAGTCAAAGTGAAAAGTATGCCTTTAGGAGAGTAGCTATTTTGTAGTAGCTACAGTATGTGTGTGTGTGTGTGTGTGTGTGTGTGTGTGTGTCTACACGAGTCTGTGCATGTGAGTGTGTACGTATGTCCAGGTACTATTTAAAGATGATGTTACTGCATGTCCTTACCAACTTCTGATGACGTGAGGTGATGAGTCGGTCGCCCCGGTGACAGAAACGGTTGTCTGGACGACAGGGTGTTTCAATATGTTGCCATTATGGGCCCTTGCATCCCAAATGGCGTGCTACTCCCTACACAGTGCACTGTGTGGGCTGCCATTTGGGACACGGCCCTTTGTGACCTCCCAGACACTGAGACACAGTTCTGCATGGACAACTGGGCCTTTCCACAGAGGGATGGAAATACCATCAGCTCACTCATATGTGACACAGTGTCTCATAGCCTCCAATGATCGGGGGGGTCTGGTGGTGTGGGGTTGGGGGGGGTGGGTTACGTTTGAACAGGAGAGTGTGTGCCTGTGTGTGTGTACGCTTGTGCGCGCGTGTCTTTGTCTGACTTGGGGTTAGGTTTAAGGTTAGAATTAGGGTTAGCATTAGGGTTAGGTAAAATGGTTATTTTCATTGGTACTAAATTGCCGGTCCTCACTTTGATTGTAAAACCTATGTGGGTGTGTGTGTGTGTGTGTGTGTCTCCATGTGGCGGAGTGTGGCATATCATTCCTCCACCACACATCTGTCAGCATATTGTCTCAGAAGGTGTATATTATGGAATCAATGTGCTAATTATTGCTTCAGTTCTTCATTTAGACGAGAGAGACAGTCAGTCTCCATTATAATGACAGTAAATCACTTGGAACGATGCGAACACACCCAAATGTGCTGGTCTCCTGACATCTCTTTTACCTATTAAATAAACTCAATGTAACCCTAACTTTAACACAAACCCTAAACCCTACACCCTACACCCTACACCCTACACCCTAAACCCTACACCCTACACCCTACACCCTAAACCCTAAACCCTACACCCTACACCCTAAACCCTACACCCTACACCCTACACCCTAAACCCTTCACCCTAAACCCTACACCCTAAACCCTACACCCTAAACCCTACACCCTAAACCCTACACCCTAAGCCCTAAACCCTACACCCTAAACCCTACACTCTAAACCCTACACCCTAAACCCTACACTCTAAACCCTACACCCTAAACCCTACACCCTAAACCCTACACCCTAATCCCTACACCCTAAACCCTACACCCTAAACCAAACCCAGAAATCTAGAAAATACTTTGTAACCATGTTTCCATGTAATGCCAGGACATTTTGGTGAATTTTCGTCCTGTAGGGAAACAAGCACACACACACACACACACACACACACACACACACACACACAGAATGAGAGAAATACACACACTTATAGAGTTGGAAAAAGACAACTACACACACACATAAAGGGAAAAAGACACACTATGTGTCTCTCGTCAGCTCTGCTGTGCTTTTGTACAGTGAGTGATTGCAGGACAGAATTCCTCATTGCTCAGACCTCTTTGTTCACGTCGCATCGCTCAAATACCTACCTTCCATGCAGCCATTCCCCTCTGCTGTCAGCCCCCTCCCCCCCAATGTCATCCACCTCCCCTCCGCTCTCATCCACCTCCCCTCCGCTCTCATCCACCTCCCCTCTGCTGTCATCCTCATCCCTTTCTGCTGTCATCCTCATCCCTTTCTGCTGTCATCCCCCTCCCTTCTGCTGTCATCCCCCTCCCCTCCGCTGTCATCCCCATCCCCTCTGCTCTCATCCCCCTCCCCTCCGCTCTCATCCCCCTCCGCTGTCACCCTCTCCCCTCCGCTGTCATCCCCCCCCTCCACTCTCATCCACCTTCCCTTCGCTCTTATCCCTTCCCCTGCTCTTATCCACCCCCCTGCTGTCATCCCCTCCCCTCTGCTGTCATCCCCCTCCCCTCTGCTGTCATCCTCCTCCCCTCTGTTGTCATCCCCCTCCGCTCTCACCGCACCCCATGTCACCGCCCCCCGCTGTCATCCACCTCCCCCCACTGTCATCCCCCTCCCCCCACTGTCATCCCCCTCCCCCCGCTCTCGCCCTCCTCCACTCTCATCCCCCCCTCTGCTGTCATCCCCCCATCCGCCGCCCCCCCCACTCTCATCCCCCTCCCCTCCGTTCTCATCCCACTGCGCTCTTACCCCCCCAAATCCCCCCCCCTGAACTCATCCCCCTCCTCTTCGCTGTCATCCCCCTCCCCTCTGCTCTCAACCCCCTCCACTCTCACCCCCACCCCTCTTCTGTCATCCCCCTCCCCTCTGGTGTGTCGGGACAAAAGACGCGGGGTGGGTGTGTCCGGACAGAAGACGCGGGGTGGGTGTGTCCGGACAGAAGACGCGGGGTGACGTGAGGCTTCCACTAGACTGGCCGGTGTGTCGTCCACCACAAGGTGTAATATTGACCTGTCTATAGACTGTGGTATTGTTTCCTGAGACTGCCTGGCTGTCTTGTGTGTGTATGTGTGTGTGTGTGTGTATGCGTGTGTGTGTGTGTGTGTGTGTGTGTGTAGGGTTGGCCTGTTAACCTGAGGAAGATAAACTCACCTCAGTCATGTGTGACTGAACAAATAAACTCTTACTCACTCTCTCTCTCTCTCTCTCTTTCTCAATGGGGCCTGTAGAAAAGGATAAAACAGACACACACACACACATACACACACTGAAGTTTAGAGAAACACACTCTACACACACAAACTTAAACAAACAGCAGCAGAGGCATGGATGAATTCCTGTCACGCTGTGGGATGACACAGAAAGAAGAAGAAAGCATTATAGCAACATGCAATTAAAACAAACAGAACTATTGTACTCCAATCCAGAGTACGTCACTCTAGTTGAGGTGAGGATTATTTCCAGAGTTCATTCAGCTCTTTATTGGCCCCTGTAGGAAAACCTGTTGTTCTGTGTCAGCTCACTGCTGATTGGGTCTGATATTCATTCACACACAGCATCTACTCCAGTCAAAGCAGCAGCACAATTCCATTGACTTAAATGTGTGTGTGTGTGTGTTTGTGTGTCTGTACATGATAGCGTCATCCTCCACTGGTAGACTGTTAGGTGGAACAACTTAGTGGGCTGTGAAGAGCGGCACGCTACGCCGTCACGCCTAGCTTAGTTTCAGACAGCAGTTGGTGACTTATCGTTAATACAAAAGAAGATGGAGGTCTTTCAGCAGTGTTTAATGTTATTCTTCTACCTGTCGGAGATATTAGACAAGGATTTCTTCCTTTCCTTTTTGTGATTTGACAAACCAGAGAAGACAAGGTAAAAGGTTGCTGGTTGAAAGAGATTAAAAGCATCCGGTAATGTTCTGTGATGGTGGCGATGTTAAACACAGCAAAGCAAATAACACCAGTGTCCACCTGGGACATCACCGAGCAAACATCACCAGTATCCACCTGGGATATCACAGAGCAAACATCACCAGTGTCCACCTGGGATATCACAGAGCAAACATCACCAGTGTCCACCTGGGACATCACAGAGCAAACATCACCAGTGTCCACCTGGGACATCACAGAGCAAACATCACCAGTGTCCACCTGGGACATCACAGAGCAAACATCACCAGTGTCCACCTGGGACATCACAGAGCAAACATCACCAGTGTCCACCTGGGACATCACAGAGCAAACATCACCAGTGTCCACCTGGGACATCACAGAGCAAACCTCACCAGTGTCCACCTGGGATATCACAGAGCAAACATCACCAGTGTCCACCTGGGAAATCACAGAGCAAACATCACCAGTGTCCACCTGGGATATCACAGAGCAAACATCACCAGTGTCCACCTGGGACATCACAGAGCAAACATCACCAGTGTCCACCTGGGACATCACAGAGCAAACATCACCAGTGTCCACCTGGGACATCACAGAGCAAACATCACCAGTGTCCACCTGGGACATCACAGAGCAAACCTCACCAGTGTCCACCTGGGATATCACAGAGCAAACATCACCAGTGTCCACCTGGGATATCACAGAGCAAACATCACCAGTGTCCACCTGGGATATCACAGAGCAAACATCACCAGTGTCCACCTGGGACATCACAGAGCAAACATCACCAGTGTCCACCTGGGACATATCACCGGCATCACTGGCGTCCATGCAGAAACACCTTAGAGAGGAGTTTATCAGGTTTTGGAGTTGAGGCAACGCTAAGCTTCGGATAACATTTGTAAATCGTGTCCTGTTTTTCAACCAGAATTATTATGATGTCATTTGGGACACGATCCAGGGTTTTCAAGGCCAGTAACCTGAAACCCTAACATTTTCTGTAAAATGTTTGTCATGTTATGAAATAACAAACAATTATTTGAGTAATTTATTCCAGTGTGTGATGCCTTTGGGATAGATGATGGTCTATTTCTGAGAATAACTCCTGAGTATTTTAATTATAAAGTTTCCCATGATGACTTAGGGATTCCCCCGCAATTTAAATTCGAAAGAGGCCTGTAGTTTAAAATGTAAACCTTTTATATCTCATGATTTAGGCTACCCTTCTCGTCTCACTCTCTCTAAATTATTACTTCACCTACAGAGAATATATGCAGACACACACAAACAACACAGAAACACGTGCGCGCGCACTGACACAGACAGGTGAGTTGGAAACAGGGCCACCCTGATGGAAAGAGGGAAGGGGAAAGTTTCTCAGTGGTTGAGTGTCTCTCCTCTAATCCAGACGATTAGTCACGCGCTCTCGTTTTCCTTTCGTTCATTCTCTCCTTTCAAGGTGTGAGGTGCTTTTTCTCTTCCAGGAGGGTGGAAATATGAGATTGACAGGAAAGTATCAATGTGGGTTTTACGTGACAGATGAGTCTATTTCACACAAACACTCGCATACTGGCTTAGCTATGTTGCGTCAAATGGAAACAAATTGATTACCCTTAATAATATATATTTTTCCTAACCCATAACGCATTACATTAACCCTAATCAGAAACAAAATCGAATAAATAACCAACATGGATTGTCTGCTGTTTACAAAAGTGTGAAAATCACCTAAAATGCTGCTCCTTTGCTGCAAAAGAACAACAGCCTTAGTGGACGCATGAAACGGCCAAAAAAGGCACCCCAAGCACAGATACCCAAGAAACGAGAGACCTACCCCCCCCCCACCCCCCAGCAAGGTCTCAGTCTTACTCCCCTGTGCCCAAAGACAAACAAAGAAGCCGCTGGGATGGTTCTTCACCAGTTTGTCATTGATGCAGTGAGAAAGGTGGAATGGATTGTATCTAACGTTGGGTTTTATTTGTGTGGTTGTTTCAACGGTCCAAGCTGTTGACTCTGTTGTACGTACGCCCCCGGCGAATTCGCTTGTTTTGTCTCACACAGTTCCTGTACGAACAGCCACCGACTGATCAGATCACTAATGTGGAGAGAAGGTACCAAAGTTCTACATTGACCATCATGGGGGCCAAATAAACCAAACCAGTTCACACCAGCACTGCCAAATAAACCAAACCAGTTCACCCCAGCACTGCCAAATAAACCAAACCAGTTCACTCCAGCACTGCCAAATTAACCAAACCAGTTCACCCCAGCTTTAACAAATAAACCAGGCCTGTGGTGCTCACTTTGATCATCAGAACATCTGAGGCCCAAGCCCTGCCCCATCTGAAAAACTGAGGCCTCCCTCGACCCACTGCAGTCTGGCTCCGGAGTCATGGGTAATGTGGTGCCTGACAGAGACATTTCATAGGTGTATTGGGTACCCAATTTCTGTGTGTTCGGATTAAATTAAGCAAGAGAAAATGAACGGGAAGATGCCAACTCTATGACCGTGTGTATGCTGACAACAAAGCGTTTTTGACACACTCAATTTCAAATATTTGCCAAGTAACCTTCATAACATAATTATATTCTGAAGGTTACTTGGCAAAGATGCTATTTGAAATTGAGTATGTCAAAAATAGTCTCTATAATTATATATTGTTCTACAAATCCTACAAATGATTCCTTTAAGGTTGAATGAAGGAATGAAGCCAGACTTTCAGATTGGGTGACCCAGTCCTGGTCCGTACGGAAAACATTGGGAATCTGGATGTCCTCACTGCCACACTGAAGGAATTGGCGGCCTCTGCCCTCACATTCAACTCTGGTGTGCCCGGAGAGAAAGAGTCATGATTCATGGAACACAGTTCAATAACTCAGAGTTTCTAGAATTCCTTGATGTTGTTCTGCCTCACTGTCCTCCTGTGAAAGACAAACAATGTTGTACTGCTGTTGGAATTCTGGATTTATTTTCGTGGGGATGCCAAGTTAGACAAACATAGTAGAGCGTGGTATCAAGCCTGACATCAATGTCAAACAGCTATCGAGTGAATATTGATAAGAGGGGAACATTTTACAGGGATTTTGAGTTAATGCCTGCCCATGTTATTGCAAAACATGGCAACGGCCCGAGGAGCTGATCTCCCAGGAGTTGACCAACAATCCGTGGAGTGTTTTTGTATCAAAAACAGACGTAACTTTTTTCAGATTTTTGCAATCTAAACTTGGGTGCCAGGGCAGGCTCATACCCTCGAGTTTAGAGTCATTTTAATATATTTTATTGTCCGGTGTTTAGCTAGGATGTACACCCAGCCCAGTTGTTGTTTTCTGGCTGGTTTCTCCGGATTGATTAAAATTGTGAATTGTGTCTCTTAGAAGGAAAAACAATGTTGCTATGTTTTGCATATATGGGTGATATCTGATTGTGTGCCACCAGAGAGCAGGAGCCAGTGCCTGTGGTGAACCTGGGAGCGCCATCACACAGACACACAGCAAGAGAACACAGCGCTAAACCTGGGAACGCTATCGCGTGTCAAACTCTGTTCTGTCTTAGTTTTCAACAGCTGTATGTTAAAACAAACCAGAGACAGAGGGACAGGGAAAGGGAGGGAGGCTGAGAGAGAAAAAAAGTGCATGCGTGAGAAAAAAAGAGATAGAGATAGATAAAGAGAGAGAGAAAGAAGAGAGGGAATTGGATAATGGAGAAAAGGGGTGGGGAATGATGGAACAACTTCTGATGCCTGACACAGGGATGGATTCCAGACCTTCTGCACCTGTTTGTAGTAAGGCTGGAGTGGGGGGGGGGGGGGTGAAGGAGAAGCCTCTGGTGTGTACATATGGAGCTCTTTAGAAAGTCATGAAGAGCAGTAGGACACGGGGGGAGAACACACACAGCCATCTCTTTCCTATCTCTCTCTTTCGCCATCTCTCCTCCCCTCACTCTCTGTTTCTCACCCTCTGACCATATCACTCCATCTCTGCCTCCAATTTTCTCTCTTCCTCTGACCGGAGAGGGTCTCTCTCTTTTTCTCTGACCGAGGGGTGTCTCTCTCTTTCTCTGACCGAGGGGTGTCTCTCAAATCTGTCCTTCAACTCGGTCTCCACTGTTTCATCTCCTAAAAACCACCATCTATTTTCTGGCTAATTGGTGCAAGATAGTATTGTCCATTTATGGCCTTGTGTGTGTGGATGTGTGTGTGTGTGTGTGGATGTGTGTGTGTGGATGTGTGTGTGTCTGGATGTGTGTGTGGATGTGTGTGTGTCTGGATGTGTGTGTGTCTGGATGTGTCTGTGTGTGGATGTGTGTGTGTCTGGATGTGTGTGTGTCTGGATGTGTGTGTTTCTGGATGTGTGTGTGTGTGGATGTGTGTGTGTCTGGATGTGTGTGTGTGTGTGGATGTGTGTGTGTGTAGATGTGTGTGTGTGTGGATGTGTGTGTGTCTGGATGTGTGTGTTTCTGGATGTGTGTGTTTGTGGTCTTGCTACAGTTCTGGACGGCTGAGACAAGCTGCCTTGACATTTGCTGATTGTTTTGACACATCGACTAAGATAAATAACTCAACCTGTTATCCTTCCCTCCCACATCCCTCCCTCCACAGAGGACCTAGATGACCTGCGTATGGAGGGGGTGACGGGGCTAGCTTCTTCAGGCAGTAAGTTCAGCCAGGGTCGTAGTTCCTACTGTCCAGAGCCCCAGGCCAAGGTCACGCTCAACATTTGCTCAAGGTGTGCCAGGTAAATATTTACCCTTTACTCTGCCCTCACCTGACCTGACCGTATACCTGACAACTTTACTTTGCCCTCACCTGACTGTATTCCTGACAGCTTTACTTGGTCTGTATGTATACTCCTCCCTCACTCTCTCTGTCTCCCCCACTGTTTCTCCCTCTGTCTTCACTCTCTGTATCAGCATGTAAATATCTACATCAGCCTACCTTCAGATCAGGAAGTGAATATCATATCTCCACAACATTCCACCTTGTGCTTGTTTTCACAAGACCTGTGTCTTCCGCTGATACCGGTTTCCATTACAATTTCTTCTTTCTTTTCTTTAACACTATTTTGTTCTCTTCCCCCACGTTTCCTGTTCGCCCCCCTCGTCCTGGCCCAGTGATGGTTTCTGTTGTGGTGGTTGGGGGCGATAGGCCTTGTATGGGCATGACTGGGCCTGATCCCAGGCTAAGATAGCGCGCTGTTAGACGGACTCCTATACACCTCCCCGCGTCGCTCCACACACCTCCACCTGTCGCTCCACAGACCTCCACCCGTCCCTCACTACACCTCCACCGTCCCTCTACACACCTCCATTTGTCCCTACAGTTTGGGATTTATCTTTCTTTGGTCGTAGGTGCAAGGGATGGGGGGGGGGTCTAAGGAGAGCATACCTATAAATCATCTAGAGTGTGCTGGGCTATCTCTGGGCTATCTCTGGGCTGTCTCTGGGCTATCTCTGGGCTGTCTCTGGGCTATCTCTGGGCTGTCTCTGTGCTATCTCAGGGTTACCTCTGGGCTGACTCTGGGCTGACTCTGGGCTGTCTCTGGGCTATCTCTGGGCTGTCTCTGGGCTATCTCTGGGCTGTCTCTGGGCTGTCTCTGTGCTATCTCAGGGTTACCTCTGGGCTGACTCTGGGCTGACTCTGGGCTGTCTCTGGGCTGTCTCTGGGCTATCTCAGGGTTACCTCTGGGCTGACTCTGGGCTGACTCTGGGCTGACTCTGGGCTGTCTCTGGGCTGTCTCTGGGCTGTCTCTGTGCTGTCTCTGGGCTGTCTCTGGGCTGTCTCTGGGCTATCTCTGGCCTGTCTCTGGGTTATCTCTGGGCTGTCTCTGGGCTGTCTCTGGGCTATCTCAGGGTTACCTCTGGGCTGACTCTGGGCTGACTCTGGGCTGACTCTGGGCTGACTCTGGGCTGTCTCTGGGTTATCTCTGGGCTGTCTCTGGAACCTGGAACCTTTACAGTGTGTGCTTTAGCTTTACAGCATCATCCCTACGGGAAACCCAAAGGTGTCTCTGGAACGTGTGACCCACTTGACCTCTGACTGCAGTAGGCCTCCAGTAAAAGAGCTCCAGTCCTCTCTATTTACAACATCACCAAAATTCAAAAGACGCAATACCCAGATTTGTCCAGGGCACAGTAGTTATTAGTGCTGGTTATCTCACGCCTGCAATTGTATCATGACCTGTCAGAGACAAAGATCTTCCCTGGAACCAGAAGTTTGCTGGATCAAATCCCAGAGTCGGCAAGGTGAATAGTGAACAAGGCAAGACAGTTCACCCTAAATGCCCCTATAAGTCGATCTGGATAAGAGGGTCTGCTCACTAAAATGTGCAAATGTAAGATGCTTGACTCCTCCGTGAGGAGAACTCCTCCGTGAATGTGTTTCATGACAGATCTTCAGTTTCATGTTTCCTCCCTCCGGTGGTCCTCTGGTACTAGTTTACAACCCGAGGATGGTGGGGTCGATTCCAGGGACCACCCAGATATGAATAGATACATGTAAATATATTTATATGTAAGCTTGCATGACCAACCAGTGTCTTTGATACATGCGTCTGTTAAAAAACACATTATTGTATTTATTATGACAAATAGAGAACTGTGAGTGGTAGCAGGAGATTGACAGATGTTTCTGGTAATGCTTTAAGCTCGTCCAGTCTCCTCTCAGACTGACTACCCACCCTGGTTGTATTCACTGTCAATGCATCCTTCCTCTCGGTTCATTCTCTCTCTCTCTCTTTCCCTCTCTCTCTCTCTCTCTCTCTCTCTCTGTCTTACTTCCATTCTCTCTCTCTCTCTACTCCATCTCGCTTCCCTTCTCCCTATTGGACCTCTCCGTCTCAGTTCAGTTCAGTAAACTCTATTGACAAGGTGTGTTCAGATCTCCCTTTTCCCATTCCCGTTCCCTTATCTCTCCCTCTCTTCTTCCCATTTCTCCTTCTCTTTCCCTCTCTACCCTCCTCTGGCTTTCTCCCCTTCTGTCCCCCCCCCCATTCTTTTTTTTATTGCATTTCTCTCCCCCCCTCCCTGTCTAGTTACCTCCCCCTCTCTATGTGTGTGTAGTGTAACCACTGGTTTCTCCCTGGTCCATAGCTGTGGTCAGAACTACATGTCCCTGGTGGCCTCCCTAATGGGCCCATGTAACCTACATGGTACACTACTGCTGACCAGAGCCTTGATGGGCAAAAGCAGTAGGAAGAGGCTTCAATTTGGGACTCACTTGTCCACTTGTTGTGGTTCCAGATGCCTTTAGCAGCATATAAAACACATTACACTACGCTGTGTATGGAGACCAGGAGAAGGCCTCTCAGAAGTAATTGTTTTCATATATATACAGTCTCTCACAAAAGTGAGTACACCCCTCACATTGTTGGTAAATATTTGAGTATATCTTTTCATGTGACAACACAGAAGAAATTACACTTTGCTACAATTTAAAGTGGTGAGTGTACAGTTTGTATAACAGTGTACATTTGCTGTCCCCTCAAAATAACTCAACACACAGCCATTCATGTCGAAACCGCTGGCAACAAAAGTGAGTACACCCCTAAGTGAATATGTCCAAATTGGGCCCAATTAGCCATTTTCCCTCCCCGGTGTCATGTGACTCGTTAGTGTTACAAGATCTCAGTGAATGGGGAGCAGGTGTGTTAAATTTGGTGTCATCGCTCTCACACTCCCTCATACTGGTCACGGGAATTTCATGGAAACTCAAGGCAAAGAACTCTCTGAGGATCAGAAAAAAAAGAATTGTTGCTCTACATAAAGATGGCCTAGGCTATAAGAAGATTGCCAAGACCCTGAAACTGAGCTGCAGCACGGTAGCCAAGACCATACAGCGGTTTAACAGGACAGGTTCCACTCAGAACAGGCTTCGCCATGTTCGACCAAAGAAGTTGAGTGCACATGCTCATTGTTATATCCAGAGGTTGAATTTGGGTAATAGATGTATGAGTGCTGCCAGCATTGCTGCAGAGGTTGAAGGGGTGGGGGGTCAGCCAGTCAGTGCTCAGACCATACGCCGCACACTGCATCAAATGGTTCTACATGGCTGTCATCCCTAAAGGAACCTAAACCCTATTGAGCATCTGTGGGGCATCCTCAAACAGAAGGTGGAGGAGCGCAAGGTCTCTAACATCCCCCAGCTCTGTGATGTCGTCATGCTGAAGTAATTGTTTTCATATATATGAAATGACAGGAAAAGGCCTTGCTGAAGTTGTTGTTTTTAGATAAATGCAATGACCTGGAGAAGGCCTCGCTGAAGTAAATGTTTCTTGTTTGTATAAAATGTTTTAGGGAATAATGAACAGTCAGGTCCAAAAGAGACACATAGAGATATAAAGAGACTCCAGAGACAGAGAGATGGAGTGAGAAACACAGAATGACCTGAGTGACAGAGAAGGATAGCATGTTCACCATTTGCCCCCTTCAGAAGTACTCTTCCATTTTTAGAGTCATTGCTGAGGTAAAGAGTGTGTGTGTGTGTGGGGGGGGGGGGGGCTGTGAAGGAATGTTGCCACACCATTAAAGCTGTATGAATTGGTTTCTGTCTCCACTTAATGTCTCTGCCTGATTACATGGAAAATAGCGTGCAAATGAAAGAATGTCTAACGTGTAATAAAATATGACAACAGCATCTAGGGTGATTTACAGTTGAGATAATGTATACTGTTAAAAATAAATACCAGTTGATGTGACACTGTTTGTTAGAGATGAAAAACGCACGAGGGAGCTTTGAAATGTTTGTGTCCTTCTTGGCTCCTTAATCCTTACATCGAACATTGCTTTACCAGACCACAGTCTAAAAATTAGAGGACCACAGGTGACAGAGAGGCGTTTACAATATTTTAAACAAACGATGGGGGCCAGGTACTGTTGACTGGATTGTTAAGCAAGTTCCCAGAAGGTTCCCAGAAGGTTGCTGGTTGGAATCTTTAGCTGATGCTGTGTGTGGGGGGGGGGGATAACTTTCCTGTACTTCTCTCTCATTTGTCTCTTTCTCGGTCTCTCCTCCTCTTGATGCCATCTAGCCATACTGTTGAGGATGTATAATATACATACAATGAGTTCCTAAGCTGGGCCCCTAGGTGACGGTCTTTGTGGATGGACGCTACATTCTGCTGATCCAGATATGGGCGTCTCTGTCTCTGTCCCGGAGCCCAGGATCAGACCGGCCTTTCGCATTGTAGTTAGATAGCATGGAGGATTAGCCCTCCTACACAGACACACTGTGAAGACACACACGGGTGTTGATGTGGGCAAGAAATGGGAACAGATAGGCATACTGTTCTACCATGGTCTCCAACAGATAGGCATACTGTTCTACCATGGTCTCCAACAGATAGGCATACTGTTCTACCATGGTCTCCAACAGATAGGCATACTGTTCTACCATGGTCTCCAACAGATAGGCATACTGTTCTACCATGGTCTCCAACAGATAGGCATACTGTTCTACCATGGTCTCCAACAGATAGGCATACTGTTCTACCATGGTCTCCAACAGATAGGCATACTGTTCTACCATGGTCTCCAACAGATAGGCATACTGTTCTACCATGGTCTCCAACAGATAGGCATACTGTTCTACCATGGTCTCCAACAGATAGGCATACTGTTCTACCATGGTCTCCAACAGATAGGCATACTGTTCTACCATGGTCTCCAACAGATAGGCATACTGTTCTACCATGGTCTCCAACAGATAGGCATACTGTTCTACCATGGTCTCCAACAGATAGGCATACTGTTCTACTACGGTCTCCAACAGATAGGCATACTATTCTACCACAGTTTTGAACAGATATGCATACTATTCTACTACGGTTTCGACAGTGGAGATTTATTTTGTGTGCGTGGTTTGTGAGTGATTGTGTGAAAAGGTTTTCTGGTGGTGTGTGACAGTACAAACCTTTTTTGGTGTTTGTGCGCTGTGTGATGGCTGGTTTTGCAGGCTGCAAGGAGACAGCCTGCCGGACAGCAGACCAGAAGAGGAGAACCATGGAGAGACAACAGCTCCGCAGCAGCACGAACCTCCTCCCGGAGCCGCCCATCACCTCCTCCATGAACACGTTGCTGTGAACAAAGCAGAAGCCGCCAGCCATCGCCTGCAAACCGACACCTCCTGTGAGTTAGAGAGGCCCTGTTGAGCTTTTCTGTCAGTTCAGACCCTGGAAAGTGGTGCTTCATGGGCCAAAGCTGGTTCCCGTCTTTTTTGACGCTTGTTAACCGGCTGTAGTTGATGGAAACAGTAGAGCTTGATTATTTGAATGAAGTTCTGTCCGTTTTCTGCCCTCAGTAGTAAGCAAAAAATAATAATTAACATTTGGGACACATTTCTGTGTTTTAAATCCTGGAGCACATATTAAAAGGTCCACCATCATGCATTCCAAAGGACACCCTAAACACTGGTCCCATGTCTCTAGACCATAGTCCCTAGACCATAGTCCCTAGACCATAGTCCCTAAAGAACAGTTCCTAAAAACTAGACCATAATCCCTAGTCCCTAGACACTAGTCCCGTCTGTCATGCACTAGCTTAGACCAGAGACCCTTTAGAGAATAATGGGTCATATGAAACCAAGCCTCTCTACTGTTTACTCCCATGATCATCGTGTGTGTGTGTGTGTGCGTGTGTGTGTGTGCGTGTGTGTGCGTGTGTGTGCGTGTGTGTGTGCGTGTGTGTGTGTGTGTGCCCGTAGGTCCCTTCGCTGGGGTGGACAGCGCTCCGGTACGAGACCAGGAATGTGGGACTACTCAGATGTCTTCCACTGTGAGTCAGCTCCCCTCCTCACCCCCCATCTCACCCCACGGCCTTACCAACCTCCCCCACCCCTTCTCACCCACTGTCTCACTCCCACACACCCCATGGCCTTACCCACCTCCCCTTCATCCTTCTTTGTAAAAGTGAGAAGGGAGAACATCTCAGTCACACTGCTGTTAGGTGGAGGCCAAACTCAATCGGTCTGGACACGTCACACCAGTTTACACAATGGACCAACTGACTGTGAACCAGTGACATGTCTCATTGGGCTTTTCATATCACTTGACCATTGTTTCTTAAAGACTACTTTGTTATCGTTTCTTAAAGGTCACTTTACAGTCATTTTTATTCAAAGATCACTTTACAATAGTTTGTTATAGATCGATTTACAATATATTCCTTACATATCACTTTCAATAGTTTCAGGGCTTTTTCTGCAGATTGTATGTAAAACAATATGTTTTTCTTGCTGTTTGTTTCTATGTGCCTATTTCTAACCGTCTGGGACATTTTTCTATGATCCAGTGACCCCACATAAATGGTTAGAAGAATGGACATTTAAAAAAAAAAATCTTACCCCAGGACATTTCTACCGATGATTGTCCCTGGAAAATACAGATAAAGGAAGAAAGCTCAGTGTGTCATGGACAGAACGTTAGACATTTGTTCCATGGCTCCAGTTTGGATGACAGTATACCTAGTGTTGTCTAATGTGCTGTAGGCTAGTGAAGGTACACTACCCATTTATTTTACCAGCTTTTTGTACGTGGATCTGCAGACCCTAAGTGATAAAAAGTGATAACCAGAAAGTCTTCAATGTGCCTTCACAAAGACGTGTCCGGGGACGACCTTTGCGGGATGCGCCAGAATCGTCCATCGGTGTTCAGAGAGACGCTCATTTCCTCTGCAGTTCCCTTGACTTCACCTGCAGCTCCAGGCTCATTCATTGGACTGTTGTCCATCGTCTGGTTTGATGACAACGTGGAGAACTATTGATTCCAGCCGTTAGCGGGGCGCTGTGAAGGAGGCAGGGTTTGATTTGGCAACCACTCCCTTCGCGTTGCGTTGATGTAGCTGGCTAACGGCTAACTGGCTAACGGATCACAGCCGGAGCACCGCAACGCCACCGACGCTCACATGCTGTTAATAAAGAAGTCTGTGTGTGTAGACGCCGCTACCGTAATTATCCGAACCAAGTGTTGGAAAAGACTTTTACTGCTTTTTGAAGGGGGAGAGGGATTTGGAGCTGTCTGGCCTTTTTAACACTGTGTGTGTGTGTGTGTATGCACGTGTGGGTGGTGTTTGAACCAGATGGATGTCGACTCCAGACTAAATGGCAGCAGGACAGGTGTGAGACTACATTCAGTCGAAAGCTGTAACCTGTAGACATTTGTGGAGTAAACCTGAGTCTCCTGAAAGCCTTCTGAGATCAGAGGCAAATACCTCTTATTATTGCAATAATAGTTCATCAAGATCAGTTCTTTTGTCTTCGTCTGGAGATCTGCTCAGAGGTTTCGACTGAGCGTTTGATTGGTTGGTGGGTAGACATCTGCTCTGTTGCATCACACTATCCCTGGAATCTCTGTGGTTTAGGGTTAGGGTTAGGGTTTAAAACACCTACAGATGCCGTATGTTAATTTGATCACGCTGGGCATGTCCGTTCTTTGTAATCCACGTGTTTCCTGTTGCTGTAGGATTTAGCGTCTTCTGGCATATGTAGATGGAGGTGTGAACATTCTCTGTCATTAACTGGTGCTTTTCTAACAGGGACTGTGTCCCTATTCCCCACTGTATTACTACGAGGGCATTTAGGACGCCCGTGTAACGTGGTTGTTTTCCTTTTTAATGGGTTATGTTGGGCCCTCTTTGAAAGGCCTAATAATGTCATTTGTCTTGCTAACAGTATAATAGCATGTTGGTTTAACAGGGCTGTTATACTGTAGCTCTGGGTGCCTGCAGAGCTAGCTGACATGCTACGGAAAACAAAATACAATGCTTTATGGGTTGCTGCTGACTCACTTCTCGGTGAGTCACTTCTCAGGAAAAACAAACATGTTTTTTTTCACCGGGGCTCGTAGCACTGTTTTCTCTACAAAGAGGACTGCCTTTGTCCGGAGCCCAAAAGAATGGAGCGTTGCTTAGGTGAGGATTCTGGGCAAAACACAAGTGTACGCATAGCAAATCATTTTCATAGTGGATGCTGTCCTGTCTTTTCATCGATCCATAGTGGATAACCTTCATTTCATAGATTCATAGTGGATGACCTTCATTTCATAGATCCATAGTGGATAACCTTCATTTCATAGATCCATAGTGGATAACCTTCATTTCATAGATCCATAGTGGATAACCTTCATTTCATAGATCCATAGTGGATAACCTTCATTTCATAGATTCATAGTGGATACCCTGCCTTTGTTTCATATATTCACAGCAAATAGCTTTCTTTTCACCAATTCATATGAAACTTGGAAAGACACACACACACACACACATTTGTTTCACTGTGTTTGTGGGTACAAAAAATAAATGTTCATTAGAAAATCCTATTTCTCCTCTAAATGTACTATTACCTTAACCATATTCTGAACCGACACTCTTACCATTAAATCATAACCCTTATTCAAACCCTAACTCCAATTAAAAATGTTAACCTAAACCTAACCTCTAATCCTGAAATAGGTTGTTCCTCACAGAGACACCTGGTAAAAAATAGGGCCAACGTTTCCTTGTTTTAACAAACGTCGGTCCCCATAAGTACAGTAATATCTGTACCCAAACACAGAGACTCAGTCAGGTCTGTGCCAGGTTCTCTAGGTGATAATTGCCTCATAAAGGTCTGATATGTACCTGAAGCAATAGCCAGAGTAACTTACCAAGAACTGAACCTAGGTTTCCTCCGTAGGTGTCAAACGATACATTACATTTTAATCAATCCCTGTAAGCTTTTGGCAGGGTGTTAGCCTCATAAAGCCACCGCTAAGGAAAACTCTTCTGTGTTTATAAGCAATAGGAATGAGATAATTAAAGTAGCTGTGTGGATGTTTTTTTTGGTTCAGGGCGTGAACACGCAATTTACCGTTTATTTGTGTTTCCAGCATCGTTTGGATGTAGTTCAGCCGATGTGCTGCAGAGGCCTTTTCCCGTGGTGGGTACTGTGTTCGTGTGTTGTCGGCCTCTCTCTCCTCAATGCTGTGTGTTTGCTCAGACACTCACGGTCAGATACTGTGCATAATATCTCTAAGCTAGAGACTCAATAGTATCCACATCTCTATGCTAGATACTGTCTGTTAAATCAAGTCAGCCGCCTGCAAACCCCATCTCAATGTTTTACACTCCAGGGACGAGTTTTAAAGATGCCTAAAGTAGAGTGCACTCTATGGGCAATAAGGTGCCATTGGGGTTTTATTCACCTTCAAAGATCTGTCTCCTTAGTACATCCAGATGTTATGTATTAGTGGTTTTCTTTGTGGCCAGTGTGCTTCACACTCCCAGAGTCATCGCCTCAATACAGAAGGGAGAGCATGAATAACAGCCTCCCGAAGGGCCATAGTCTCAGTCTCACTGGCCTGCTCCGTTTCTGTAAAGGCCTAAAGCCAAAATGGATCGACTGTCTATCTTTCAGAGTGTATGGCTGTCTTATTACCCCTGTCCACAGTACATCGGTGGCCATTTTCTGTTCGTTTTCTTCCCCAGGCTTTTACTGCACTGTTACTTGATGCCTTTCAGGTGCTCACTGCATGGCAAGCCTTTGTGTTGGTTGGTCGCCCTGTTAAAGCTGAACTTGGCTGTGGTCTCACCCCTGACCCCTGTCCTTCGCTGTCTGCCTACCGAATTCATATAATAATCCCAATAACGACTCAGGACTGGGGCTGCGAAATTCTGGTGACTTTCCCGTAATTAAATTCCTGTCTGCCATTGTGCCATCTCAGTAGTTGGTGAGCCGACAGTCGTTGGGTGGTATTGGTGAGTGGACACTAGTGGGTATTGGTGAGCTGACACTAGTGGGTACTGGTGAGCGGACACTAGTGGGTATTGGTGAGCTGACACTAGTGGGTACTGGTGAACAGACACTAGTGGGTATTGGTGAGCTGACACTAGTGGGTACTGGTGAGCTGACACTAGTGGGTACTGGTGAGCGGACACTAGTGGGTATTGGTGAGCTGACACTAGTGGGTACTGGTGAACAGACACTAGTGGGTACTGGTGAGCTGACACTAGTGGGTACTGGTGAGCGGACACTAGTGGGTACTGGTGAGCTGACACTAGTGGGTACTGGTGGGGTGGTACTCATCGGAGTTGACATTAAGGATGAGAAGGTACCCACGGCTCCTGTACCAGGATGTTTATGTTTAGGGTGTGTTAAGGTTAGATTAAGGGATTATGTTGAGGTTTACGGTAAGATTATAAGGTTAGGGTTAAGGGTAGGTATTAAGAACAGGGTTTGGTATTGATTTCGAACGGTTCGGGTTAGGGTTAGGATCTGGGAAAGTTCTCTCCATTGATTCAAACTCATAACCTTTAGTGTCAATGTCAGCGGCTTAACTGCTCGTCCACAACCACAACTAGTTTCACCAAATATATAGACGTTTTCCCAGTCAAGGCGGGCTATGAATACTCTGTTAGCCAGCTAGCAGCTTCCACAGCTCTGTCAGTTAGCCCAGGATCTACAACACTGCCGTGGTTAACTTATGAACAGAGCTAGCATGTCAGCTAGCTCTGTTAACATACGAAAAAGATAAAATATACATGGACATGTATATTTTAATAAAAAATAAATAATTGTAGTTCACTTGAACTCTCTTCAGCACAAAAACAGCTTCTGGTGTTGCCAAAATCTGACATTGTTCCCTTGTAAAAATCACTAATCACTATTTAATCAGCGAAACCTTGCGTTGCTTTGTGTGTGTGTGTACGTCGTATCATCTGAAAACTGCCCTATGTACTCCACTTCACACAGTTTATTTCACACATACTTTCTGGTTCATACGTTGACCTGTCCAATATGCTCCAGTTCGCATGCTGTGATGATTCTCAAGAAACGCCAACACAAACGGTCCAGCCTTACATGCAGGAGTCCTCATCCTTCTCAAATTTTGCCAAAACCCAGGACTGTCTCTGTTGCTTTTTTTGTAAACCTCCAGTAAGGACAAACAATAGCAGATTACTCACCTTCAATGGACCCCAGAAACAAAGAGTTGGGAAAGCTGAGCAGGAACAGGGCTGTTGTGGTTTCAAAGGTTGGTTAAATACAGGGCCATCATTTCAAAAGAAATGGATTGCTTGTGTGTGCATGCAGAACCCAAACAGCACTGTTTATTAGAAAATAAAGGCTGACTCTTTGAACTTTGGTGAGCCTGAGTCTCACTCTTCCTGAGCCAACAATGTTCAATCAAAATTGTCTTGTGGTAACCTCACAAAGCCAGGTAAACGCAGCGTTTTTACAGGTAACAGGACCATAGCCTAGCGACCACACTCCATAGAAACATGGTTGGAATGCTTGCAAAACACATTTGTGGCTGTTTTCTGTGTGTATTTAATCAAACTTAAACATCAACATGCAAAGCAAGAAAGTTTATTTATATAGCACAATTCATACATCAAAGCAATTCAATGTGCTTTACAAAGAAAAAGAAAAAATATAAAAATACAATAACATACTCAAATGAAAACATCAAAACAACATCATAATAATAAAAAATAGAATAAGAAAATATAAAAAGAATAAAAATGGGATAAAACTAAACGGTGTGGTTAAAGTCGCAGGCACGTGAAAAGAGAAGTGTTTTCAACCTGGATTTAAAAAGGGATGAGTTTGGGGCACGTCTAAGATCTTCTGGTAGTTTATTCCAGTTTTGTACAGTATACGTGCTAAATGCAGCTTCTCCATGTTTAGTTTGGACTCTGGGCTCTACTAGCTGACCTGTGTTCATGGATCTAAGAGCCCTGCTTGGTTTATATTCTTCAAACATATCAGAAATGTATTTGGGTCCTAAACCATTCAGAGATTTATAAACTAAAAGCACCACTTTAAAATCTATTCTGTAACTGACTGGAAGCAGAGTGATGTGCTCTGTTCTCTTGGTGCTGGTTAACATTCTAGCAGCATGAGCTGCAGCTGTTTTACAGTCTTTTTGGGGAGTCCAGTTAAGAGGCCATTACAGTAGAGATAAAACCCTACTAGAGATAAAAGCATGGGTGAACTTCTCTTGGTCTTTTTGGGACACCAAGCCTTTGATTGTGGCTATATTTTTAAGATGATAGAATGCTGTTTTGGTGACCTCTTTGATATGACTGTTAAATGTGAGGTCTGAGTCAATCAAAACACCAAGATTACGCACTTGGTCCCTGGTTTTAAGGGCCCGAGAATCCAGCTCTTTACTAATACTTGTTCTTTTATTTTTGTTGAGAAAACACAATAATCTCATATCTTGGTTTAATTGTAGATAATTTTGGTTCATCCAGGTATTTATGTGCTCTATACAGTGACACAGAGAGTCTATTGAGCTGTTGTCATATGGTTCGAGAGACATATATATTTGAGTATCATCGGCATATCTGTGGTAGTAAATGTTGTTCTATAGAATTAGGCCCTCATAGGTAGCATATAGAGATTGAACAGGGACAGTCCGAGAACTGATCCCTGTGGAACTCCGCATGTCATAGCCACCCTATCAGATTCATGATTTCCAATGGTGACAAAGTAACTCCGGACATCTAGATAAGATCTGAACCAATCAAGAACTGTCCCAGAGAGTCCTACCCAATTTTCCAGCCTATCTCTAAGTGTTCTATACAAGTCACATTCAAATCGCCCACACAGAATAAACTACAATAAGTTACAATTACAAAACAATCAGTCATTTGCATCCACCAACACCCAGTCCCTTCAGCCTTACATTCCTCTCACTCTAACCCTGACCCTAACCCTAACCCTAACCCCAGAGCAACGCACGGCTATAAATTATATGAAAGTCCTAATGCTCAGATAATGAATTCCTATTATCGTGACAGGGCTATAGACTCACTTAGATTGCGTTGCAAAGGGCGTCCTATTCCACACTAAGGGCACTACTTTGGACCAGAGCCCTGTGGGAGTATGTAGGCTATAGGGCGCCATTTGGGATGCCGGCCTTATGTGCTGTGAGGTCTGTACGCTCCCAGCCACACAGACCCAATGACATGACATAGCAGCCAACAGCTAACAGGATATTGACAAAAACAAAATTATATTCCTGATTTAAGCCATCCCGCTCCTTCCCTCCTATCCCCCTCCCCTCCCCTCAGCCCTTCACCCCGCCTTGCCCCCAAACTCCAGTCTCCTACAATAGCTTACCATTATCTGGCTAATGTGTTCCAAATGACACCCCTTGCCCTACGTAGCATGCTATTTTTGGCACGGGGCACATAGTGCTTCATACAATAGGGAGTCTTTTGGACACGCAAGACCAGCGGAACAATGGAGGTCTTCTGGAGTGCTGACTTCTGGCTGACTGGAACAGCATCTCGTTATTGTCTGAACGGACAAGGAGGTGAACAACACGAGGAGACAGGGACATGGCCGCGGCACGGAGAGTGTGAAGAAAGGCAACAAAGAAGAAAAGCTATGTCACCCTGGTCATAGAGCTGCTGGGACGCAGAATGCCTGGGCCACAGTCCAGCAAACGTCATGATGGATGATGACGTCATCGCACAATTATGTTTTTAACAAAACCACAGATTTAATCCCCCTCTCAACCCCTCAAAATAGTCCTGATTCAAACAGGGGAAACGTCACATCTACTGAGATGAAATGGACGATGTGAGCCGTTGCATAAGGTACTTAACTGGATGAGAGTGTCGGCTAAATTACTTAATGTACTGTACATGTAGACACGTCTCTTGAGACAGATTCGTCAATCATTGAGACGTCTTAACTCTGACATCTGGTCCCATATCTCTGGGACTTTAATCCAACTCCTATGTGGTTCCTTGTCATGCCAAAGCCCTAATGTTTGGCTAAACCTACTTTGTAAATCATAATATAACTTAATTTTCTCCTGGTTTATTAGTTAAGATTTCCCGAGCAAGAGACCCAGTTTGAGATCCTACCAGTTACAGCTAATGGATACTGTTGTAAGTTCTCCAAAAAACTAAATGAACGATCATCAAACCTCAGTTAACAGTGTGTGATTAGACCTAGCCCTTTTTAAAGATGAACATTTTACACCAAACAAGGAAACAAACCAGATGTGTTGTTAAACTGCTTCTCCCATGCTGGGCCGAGATCATAAATCAAGCAGTTGTTTTCAACAAGCTGTCAGAAATTGAATGAGAGGATGCACGCAAGACACTACGTATTGGACTCCGTTTTCTCTCTATCCTTTCTCATCAGTCACCCCATCCCTCCCTCCATCCCTTCCTCTTTTGTTCATCCCTCTCTTTAGTCCTCTCCCTCTCCATCTCCCTCACTATTGTTAATCTTCTGCTCTGTCCATCTGTCCATCTGTCCATCTCTTCAGTCCTCCATCCCTCAATCCATCTCACCTCTTTTCCATTTCTCCATTAATCCCAGCCCCATAACCAAAATGTGAAGGTCCTTAACTATTTAGTCCTTAACTATAAAGTGCTGGTAATGGGAATGTTGGTGGTGGTCTGGTCAGTGTTGATCTGGTCAGTGGTGGTCTGGTCAGTGGTGGTCTGGTCAGTGGTGGTCTGGTCAGTGGTGGTCTGGTCAGTGATGATCTGCTCAGTGGTGGTCTGGTCAGTGTTGATCTGGTCAGTGGTGGTCTGGTCAGTGGTGGTCTGGTCAGTGGTGGTCTGGTCAGTGATGATCTGGTCAGTGGTGGTCTGGTCAGTGTTGTTCTGGTCAGGGATGATCTGGTCAGTGGTG
Source organism: Esox lucius (assembly GCF_011004845.1). Taxonomy (NCBI): domain Eukaryota; kingdom Metazoa; phylum Chordata; class Actinopteri; order Esociformes; family Esocidae; genus Esox; species Esox lucius. The sequence continues at coordinate 28,969,060 of NC_047589.1, forward strand.
GTCTGGTCAGTGGTGGTCTGGTCAGTGGTGGTCTGGTCAGTGATGATCTGGTCAGTGGTGGTCTGGTCAGTGGTGGATCATGGATCTAATTTGGAGAGAAATGTAATCAGGTCCATGTTTGTTATTTAACTAAGAAGCATCACCAGTCAAGGTTTTTCATCTCTGTCTTTCTCTGACTGGGCTTTAAATTGTTTCTGGGAGTGGTAGTTTGTTTTTCTACATTTTGGCCTCAAAGGGCTCCACATAACTCCCTGTGAAATCTAGACCAGTACTTTATGTCAGAGATGATAACAACAAACTGTATTGTTTTGTTCTTCATTTTGTGTCCCAGTTGGTGAACTGATTAAATATCCATGTTTCGTCGATGCGTCCAGAATACAAAGGGAACACTAACAGTTTGACTCATCTGGGCCGTTGTCTAAACAAACACATCATTATGAACACCAGACCGACCGTTTGAAACTGCCACTTAGGAAAACAATAGCATGCTGCAAACAACATTCAAATTCAATTCAAACAAGTTCAAATTCAGGATGCTTTAACAGTATGAAAGACATGGTCAACGTGTCCAAATTAATGCCATTAACATAAAAATCATGACGACAAGTTTCAAGTTTATTCTTGCGTTTTTATATTTACCATCAGTGGTAAATAAAAATAAAAACGCTCAAATACTAGGGATATTATATTCAGATCGGAACTTTTTCTAAATCTAACAGGTCTCCCCCTGACTTGAGAAATAGTTCTCGAAATGTTCAACTTTAAGTGCTCTTAATAGCAATTATGTGTCTCTTTGAGTCCTAGCCTAAGTGTCTGGGACCAGAAGGACATCCCATTCATGTCATTTTCTTTTCAAACCATCTGCAATCTGAAAAGGTGTGATGAACTCAATGGAAGCAGATGCTGCCTTGGTCCCAATGTCATCATATTGATGTTATTGTGCGTTGCCAAGGTTACAAGCAATTTGCTGCACAGGGAACCATTTCCATTTGAGACAGAGAGCTGTGTCCACATTATGAAACAAACGTGGTGCACAATTTAGCAATATAGATGAATAGTGACGTTCCTTGCGCAGGACTACAAAGCTGGTGTTAGTGTGACCATGCCAAGAATCTGTCGCTTTACTTTTGGTTCCTTTGGACCTAAATATATCTATTTTTATAGGAAAACAATACAGTATGTAATACAATGTAACAAAGTGATAATAATAATGCTAACAATCGCAGAATATGTCATCAAAGGCCATGCTGGCCTCGACATAAAGAAGGGCACTATGTAGTCAAGTAGGGGACTATATGGAAAGGAACCATGCAAATTAACTGTGGGTGACATATGTTGTTTATCAGATGCCTGGATACAGGTCTCAGAGTCTAATGCCTGGATACAGGTCTCAGAGTCTAATGCCTGGATACAGGTCTCAGAGTCTAATGCCTGGATACAGGTCTCAGAGTCTAATGCCTGGATACAGGTCTCAGAGTCTAATGCCTGGATACAGGTCTCAGAGTCTAATGCCTGGATACAGGTCTCAGAGTCTAATGCCTGGATACAGGTCTCAGAGTCTAATGCCTGGATACAGGTCTCAGAGACTAATGCCTGGATACAGGTCTCAGAGACTAATGCCTGGATAAAGGTCTCAGAGTCTAATGCCTGGATACAGATCTCATAGACTTATGCCTGGATACAGGTCTCAGAGTCTAATGCCTGGATACAGATCTCAGAGACTAATGCCTGGATACAGGTCTCAGAGACTAATGCCTGGATACAGGTCTCAGAGTCTAATGCCTGGATACAGGTCTCAGAGTCTAATGCCTGGATACAGGTCTCAGAGTCTAATGCCTGGATACAGGTCTCAGAGTCTAATGCCTGGATACAGGTCTCAGAGTCTAATGCCTGGATACAGGTCTCAGAGTCTAATGCCTGGATACAGGTCTCAGAGACTAATGCCTGGATACAGGTCTCAGAGACTAATGCCTGGATAAAGGTCTCAGAGTCTAATGCCTGGATACAGATCTCATAGACTTATGCCTGGATACAGGTCTCAGAGTCTAATGCCTGGATACAGATCTCAGAGACTAATGCCTGGATACAGGTCTCAGAGACTAATGCCTGGATACAGGTCTCAGAGTCTAATGACTGGATACAGATCTCAGAGTCTAATGCCTGGATACAGGTCTCAGAGTCTAATGCCTGGATACAGATCTCAGAGTCTAATGCCTGGATACAGATCTCAGAGTCTAATGCCTGGATACAGGTATCTTAAGGTCTCAGGTGTTGGCGCTACTAACTGCATTCTACAGAACATTGTGCTCATCAGGAAAAATACATGTGGTCCAAATTATAGAAGGTGAGGACATCATACTTAAACGACCCCAACAATACGTTAAAAATTGTAGTCTTTGAAGGGAGAGGCATTGCTCCTCGAGCCTGTTGCTGTTTAGTCACAGATGTTATGGAGCGAGAGAATACGCAGAGGAACTGACGTCATGTTGAAGGTCCGCTGCCACTAGAAGGAAAGATGACAAAGATGAGAGGGGGATTGAAAAGGAAGGAGAGTAAAATACGGAATGAGACCGTGAGAAAAGGAGGGAGAGCCATGGGGGGAGCTTGTCTTGTAATTGAATGTGTCACACATTACTTATGTTTTGTGGTAGGGCCAAGCCTAATCTTTTAGGGCTCTAGGCATGATTTAGTTAGGGGGCCCTCCAACTCTGGGAGGAATCTCGGAGCCAGATGAAAGAATGTATACTTTAGCAGTACCATGTCAGACAGTGTATGTCTGCGTTTGGTTCTAGCATGTCTTGGGCTGCAGTATCTAACACACTCATTGTGCACATCTTTCCCATTGCTGAGAAACAACCGGGACTCAAGACAGAACAGACTGACCCTGGTCCCCCGGGCACAATAATTTAGCAGCGTGAAACTAGGGTCTGAGACAGGGAGGTCCGGTGACACTGCGGCCCTATCTGAAGGGAACCCCGGACAGGGCCCAACAGGGAGAAAGTCACTCCATCTACCAAGCATGAACCAGAGGGACACCAACAAACCGCAACCAACCTAAAAGAGGGCCAGGTATCGACCACAGAGGGTGGTCGATACTCCCATGGCACGAGAACAGCTACAGAGAAATAGCAGTAAGCCAGTGACTCCACCCCAATATTGTCACTGGATTGGAGAAAGGACATACAGTGGAGATGACCCTGCCGGGCAAAAACAGCATGGCTGGACTGTAATACAGTGCCTTTCTGTTCACCTTCACACCCCTGGGCCAGAGTAACCTTAATCATTGACGGTGCTGAAGAGATGAGTCTTTAGTAGGCACTTGAAGGTTTGCACTGAGTCTTCGTCTCTAACCCCAATAGGCAGATCATTCGGCAGTAGCGGAGCGCTTTGGGAGGAAGCCCAGTCTTCAGCTGTTTGTTTAGAAATTCTAGGTCTGCATCTTGCATACCTATGTATGTATGGCTGGACCAGTTCAGAGAGGTATGTAATAGAAAGTCCATGTAATGATTTGTACAGTAGGTTAACAGTAAAACCTTAAAATCAGCTGTAGCCTTGGCCTGGCAGCCAATGTAAAGAGGTTAATTCTGGAGTAACGTGATCAAATGTTTTCGTTCTAGTTAAGATTCTAGATTCTTTGACTTGTTTTGATCATATATTCATGTGTGACAGAGTTATTTTGTCTTGCAACTGGTATTCCTTTGGCCAGGTCGGCACTGTAAATGACAATTTGTTCAGTTTATCAGCGTCATTGAACAAAGGAGAAGTAACACAGCCTGCATACACAGGGCGTGCTTCGTGTAATTTGTTTCAGAATGAGAGGTCCTATCTGCCTGAAACCACACGGACTGGATTAGTGAGAGCTTTCAGAACCTCAGAGGTGGACAGCAACCAGTTCATTGGTGCGCTGACCTCTCCCAGTAGAAACAGATTGGACCCAGACACATTTTGAAATTGCACCTGGGGTTTTCTACTACTTACAGTAGCGTCGATTGAAAATTTAGAAAATAAATAAATATGTCTACTATTTAAGGAGTTAGGTGTTCACCCAGTGAGAGAATAGGGCGTTACCTTGGGATGTATCCTTGCAATCCCTTTCAGTACTTAGGACTTCCTGATTTGTTATTAAAAAATATTGAACGCTACAACACAAAGGCTAGGCTACGCCCTGTCCGTCTGCCAAAGCCACCGACCACCCCTAAACCCCCTCTGTCCGCCCGCCCGCACCCCCGACCAACCGAGCCTCTTTAATCTTCACTCTCTGCGGTTACCCAAAGTTTTTCTAATGCCCATAAAATATAATAATTGCCTCTTGTTCCATCAGATGGGGGCCATGCCGTCATATCGAGCCTCCCATCTACAGTCGGATTATGACGCAGTAATTGAAGGGTCGTTCGTTCTCCCTTTCTTCTAATATCACTTTCTCTCTCCCCCTCCCTCCCCCCCCCCTCTCGCTCTCTCTGTTTTTTCTCGTGTGTGTCGGGCAGCGTCAGGCAGTCTGGGAGGCTGATGGCAAGGGGGGGAGGGGAGGAGCAGAAGGAGCGGGAGGAGGGGGTTATTCCAGGGAGCAGCTGGGACAGACGAGAGGACTGCTCCTGAGTGACTCGCTGTTCTCTAAAGAGCTGGAGAACATGGGCAAACACCTTGCAGGTACGTTCTGTTGGTGTGTGTGTGTGTGTGTGTGTGTGTGCGGTGTGTTTGTGTACCTGCGACAAAGATGATGTGTAAGAAGAAAAAAAAAGATAATATACAGTATGTCACACGGTAGGACACGGTGAGACTGAAAGAATAAACCAACTACTGATATTGGAGGCGGGTTCAGATTGATTGGCTAATTACTACCAACGAACTGTATTAAAAGAATATATAATAATATGAGAAGATTTTAAAGGGTGCAATTAATCAAACAGTGAAATATAATTTAGATGTAACAGACATCTTGAATAACATCTTATGGACCCAGTTAGTCACTATGACGAAACCCCAAATTGTGTCCTATTGCCTATAAAGTGCACTCATTTCTAGCATGTAGTGCAGTATATAGGGCATTGAGTGCTTGCTATTAAGGACACCATGATTTAATATTTCTCCAAAGACCATGGTCCTCTCCTCCCTTCTCTCCTCTCTCTCCTCTCCTCCCTTCTCTCCTCTTTCTCCTCTCCTCCCTTCTCTCCTCTCTCTCCTCTCCTCCCTTCTTTCCTCTCTCTCCTCTCCTCCCTCCTCTCCTCCCTTCTCTCCTCTCCCTCCTCTCCTCCCTCCTCTCTCTCCTCTACTCCCTCCTCTCCTCCCTCCTCTCCTCTCTCTCCTCTCCTCCCTTCTCTCCTCTCCCTCCTCTCCTCCCTTCTCTCCTCTCCTCTCTCTCCTCTCCTCCCTCCTCTCCCTCCTCTCCTCCCTCCTCTCTCTCATCTACTCCCTTCACTCCTCTCTCTCCTCTCCTCCCTTCTCTCCTCTTTCTCCTCACTTCTTTCCCTGCTATCCTCTCTCCACTCTTCCATCGCTCCTCTTTTCCCTCTGTCTCTCCTCTTTGTCTCCTCTCTCCACTCTCTATCCTTCCTCGTCTCCTCTCTATCTCCCCTCTCCCCCCCCTCTCCCCTCTCCCCTCTCCCCTCTCTCCTCTCTCTCTCCACTATTCTTTCTAATCTCTTTGAGGGATGGTTGACATGATGTCTGGACATTTTGCTGAGACAGTCCTGGCCTGTGACTGCGAGACAGAATATTCAGTTATCATCCATATGAAAGTAGAGGGTAATATGGTCATCAATCATCACCCAGTCAGATCTAAGACATGTTACCCCAGTTGTTTGTTTGTGCCAGCCCCCCCCATCCCCCCACCCCATTTGAGGTTTGTCCATTACAGTCTTCCAAATTGCAGCCCATTCCCTACTCTGTACATTACCTCATTGAAGGTAGTGCACTGTAAAGTGAAATGTTTAACATGCAGACTCTACTTGGCGTGCGTCTCCACATTCCAGGGTGATGTGTAGCATTTTGGCCCCACTTAGTGTAACTGTTAATGTCCCACAGAGGCCCCCACAGCTGGCTGCGTCTCGTCGGGCTGCCGCTCGTTCGCTGTTTCACGAACGTCTGGTAGTTAGGGAACACACTGGAGGTCCTGTGCTGGCAGACAGACACAGCTGAAAAGACCGGTATAGCCATGTGCGGACTCATGTTAGAGTTGTTTGTATCTGTCTCTAAAATGCTCACTGCCTTCGGTGTCATATTCCCCAGAGAATAATCCACTGGCTGTGGTGTGATATTCCCCAGAGAATAATCCACTGGCTGTGGTGTGATATTCCCCAGAGAATAATCCACTGGCTGTGGTGTGATATTCCCCAGAGAATAAACCATTGGCTGTGTCTTCAGGGGGTGAACATTGGGGGCCCTGTGTGTTGGCAACAAATTCGTATTAGCTGGTAATAAAGTTTCAAGAAGAAACCACTGTAGATAATCTCTATAAATCTTTACTAGAGTTTACAGATTAGCAGGTAATTAACTGTTAATAAAGGCTCCAGAAGAAAACACTGTAGATAATCTCTATAAATCTTTACTAGAGTTTACAGATTAGCTGGTAATTAACTGTTAATAAAGGCTCCAGAAGAAAACACTGTAGATTATCTCTGTGAAGAAGAAACGTTCATTCTTAACATTAACAATTTGGGACCATATGTTTGACCCTGTGTCAGCAGTTGGGCTTAACCATTACAATATCTACCCATCTGAATGCACTGTTTGGTTTGACTGCCGTGACTTCCTTCTGCCCGACCATCCAAGGCCCTGTGTTGACAACACAGGGTTTTCCCTACAAGATGCCCGTCTATCAGGTGGAATTGATTTCTAGTTGTTTTACAGTGACTTAGCTGAGGCTGTGTTGAAACAGAGAGGACTCCCCATCAGGCGGTTACACAAAGCTGTCGTACAACCTAATTCACTGTCTTTCATGCCTTTATTAGCTGCTAATCTGTTCCATGTTTCAAACTGCAGCCTTTCTTTATATCTCCTCCTTAACCCCAGTTATGTGGTTGGGTGCTTTCTCGCTCTCCTCCTCCTCCTTGCTCTACCCCCTCTCTCTGGCTTCCATGTCCTCCTCTTCACTTACCTGCTCCACTTCTCTTCCCTGTTTTTCTTCCCCTCTCTGTTCTTCTCACCCAGCTCTTCTAAAGATACAAAGAGGCAAATTGATCAGGTATTTCATAATTGCAATGGAAAGGAAATGAATAAAAGAGTCCAGTGACCATAGATATAAAGGAGGATTGGGGGAATTCTAGTCCCAACCTCAGATGTTGTTATTATAGGAAAGTTGATATTCACGTTGCTGCTTATAGGCAGCAATGAATGGAAAAGCCAACATAAAGTGTCTCAGTAAGGTGTTGGGCCTGAACAGTTTTAATGCAACTTCGCATGGATTCTACGAGTCCCTGGAGATCTACTGGAGGGATGAAATGCCATTCTTCCAAAATACCTTTTCCTCATTTGGAATTTTGATAATGCTGGTGGTGGAGAGCGCCATCTAACTTATTGGTCTAAAATCTCCCATAGGTTTTTAGTTGGGTTGAGATCTGGCGAATGCCAAAATCGCATTTGATTCACATCATTGTCATACTCTTTCAACCATTCAGTGAGAATGTAATAAAAAGTGATGTTTAAAGTACGTATATTATTTACAATAATAATAATAAATAAAGAACCCATTAGTGTTAACCTGAGGTTCTGTTGGTTTTGTCGGGTCAACTCCTTGTCACTTTTGTTGTGTTAAACAAAGACTAGAGAAGACTGATGAGCTGAGACCCATCTAATCATTAGTCGTGTGGGGAAATGCATTCACTTTAAAATCCATTCTGCATAATTTATCTATGATCATGATGTAGTTATTCAGGGAGTATGTCTCCTTCATTTTAAATAGCTAATACAGAACTACAAGCCCATAAAGCCTTGGTTGAGTCCTAAATGATAGTATAGCGTGCTGTGGTCCTGTACATTCTCACTAAGTGGCCTCTCTTCCTGATCAAAGACTCCAGAATACATTGGATCTGCATACTCCTTCCCTCCCTCTCTCTCTCTCTACCCCTCCCTCTCCCACTCTCTCGTTCACTCTTATTCACGCTCCTGTCATTTGTTCATCTCTTTCTCAGTTGTTTTTGCTGTTTCTCTCTTTTTCCATTCTCTTTTTCCATTTGTTCTCTCTCTTTCTCCCTTGCTGTCTGTCATTTAATCAATGCCTTGTGCTTTTGCGTCCTGATGCCTCTAACCATGATTCCATTCAAAAGAGTCACGGCTTATCAATATCGTTTTCCTGAACATCGTTGTGAGACTGAATGCAAGGCCTAATCCCAAATTGAACACAGAATACAACACTTTAACTAGAGAGAGTTGAAGTAGTTTGAAGCATTCATGTGTTGTTGATTTTTTGGACGCTTACGTAGTTTTTTACTCTTTTCGCTCTGGTGAAGGGTAGTGTACTATATAGGGAATAGGGCTCTGGTGAAGAGTAGTGTACTATATAGGGAATAGGGCTCTGGTGAAGAGTAGTGTACTATATAGGGAATAGGGCTCTGGTGAAGAGTAGTGTACTATATAGGGAATAGGGCTCTGGTGAAGAGTAATGTATTAAATAGGGAATAGGGCTCTGGTGAACAGTAGTGTACTATATATGGAATAGGGCTCTGGTGAAGAGTAGTGTACTATATAGGGAATAGGGCTCTGGTGAAGAGTAGTGTACTATATAGGGAATAGGGCTCTGGTGAACAGTAGTGTACTATATAGGGAATAGGGCTCTGGTGAAGAGTAGTGTACTCTATAGGGAATAGGGCTCTGGTGAACAGTAGTGTACTATATAGGGAATAGGGCTCTGGTGAACAGTAATTTACTATATAGGGAATAGGGCTCTGGTGAACAGTAGTGTACTATATAGGGAATAGGGCTCTGGTGAACAGTAATGTACTATATAGGGAATAGGGCTCTGATGAACAGTAATGTACTATATAGGGAATAGGGCTCTGGTGAACAGTAGTGTACTATATAGGGAATAGGGCTCTGGTGAACAGTAATGTACTATATAGGGAATAGGGCTCTGGTGAAGAGTAGTGTAATATATAGGGAATAGGGGGGCATCCTTGCCAATACAGAAGAGATCTTCCCCCTTACAGAAGAGACCCTCCCCCATACAGAAGAGACCCTCCCCCATATAGAAGAGACCCTCCCCCATACAGAAGAGATCCTCCCCCATACAGAAGAGATCCTCCCCCATACAGAAGAGACCCTCCCCCACACACATAGTTATATTAAATTCTCATCATTTAAAGACAGCAATGTGGTAGATCTAGTTTCAGGTGTCTTCATGACCGAATGTAGTAGTATGACAGCATCCAGACCCAAAGTGTTCACAGCCGACCACAGGAATGCTTCAGTTTACCCCCACATCACTTCAGACCTCTGGACGATGACAACAGCTTCATGGGGAACTGATTATTAATCAGTGTGTCCTGTTTAGTTGGAACTAAAGCCCTGTTAGTTTGGCCATGCTAGTTTTGTCGGCTGGCAGATGAGCATGAACTTGGACAGAGCTTGTTAGGCAAGAAACCACCGCAGAGTAGATGTTCTGATCTGTAACACGCCAATAAATAAAAAAACATAAGGACATTTTAAAAATCATAGTTTAAAATAATGTGTGTTGAAGTAACATATTGTACACAGTGATGAAACTGTGAGGTCCTAGAGCGTTACTGCTTCAATAATGTGTTCAATGTGGTATTAACATGAGAGCTGAACCTTCTGCCATGAAGCCCTCAAGCTTTCCATAATGTCAGAGGCTTTATATTCCCCTTCAAATATACATTCATCATACAATATGGTGTATTACTGCTCTACTGAATACCTCTGAATGTTCTCTGTTGCTTCAGGGGTCGTCAGGTTCATAGACACAGTAACAGTAGATGGGTGAAATTACCACAGGACACAATGTTAGTGCGCACACACACACAAACACGCACACACACACACAAACACACACACACACACAAATACACACACACACAAATACACACACACACAAATACACACACACACACACACACACAAACACACACACACACACACACAAATACACACACACACAAATACACACACACACACACACACAAATACACACACATACAAGACACAACACACTCACCCCCTCCAACTCTGAGAAACACACACACACACACACACACACACACACAATATGGCGTCACTGAAACACACACACAGCTCACATGGAAAGAACACACTCCCATGTTGGTAACCTGTACGGTAAAGTTAACACATCATCCAAGTCTGTGTTCAAAACAGTTTGACCTTGTCACAATTACTAACTACAGATCCAGAGAACTCTTAAACCACACCATGGAATTAAAGTCAAACAACATTTCTTGTAGGACACACACAGATGCAGAAACACACACACAGACGCAGAAACACACACACACACACAGATGCAGAAACACACACAGACAGAGACAAACACCAAAGACACACACACCCATACACACAGACAGACGCAGAAACACACACAAACAGATGCAGAAACACACACACAGGCAGAGACAAACACCAAAGAAACACACAAACACACACACACCACAAGCTCCTTTATGACGCTATATAGTACATAACCATCTGGAAGTTGTCAAACAAACTGAAATCATATCCCATAAAGCTGGACACACACCACGCTTTCCAACAAAACTACATATTATCCCTAACACCGCTCAATGACCAGTCGTGTCAGGGTTTTGCAGTACTCAGACTTGCGGATTGACTTGCATTCACACATCTGTGAGGAAGGAACGTGTGCGTTGCTTTTTTTCCCCCCAAGCTTGGAAAAATGAAATGTTTGTTTTCTGTTTGCTCATAAATGGTGTGAGCGGGAGTTTATGAAATCCATGTCGTTCTTCCTGGCAGTGGAATTCCTTCCCAACACAAAGCCACACTTCCAGATAGCAATTTTGAGTGCGTCCCAAACGGCATCCTTTGCCCTGTGTAGTGGAGTATTTAGTGGCACAAAGTATTGCGCTACAAATTCAACATTTGGGAAGTGCTCATCACGGACACCCATTGTTATGCCTCATGGCACGAGACATCCTGTGTCTAACAACCCAACAACAAATTAAAGGATTAGAAAGGACAAGAACATAGTAACATAGTAGTAAAGGGGAAGGGAGGAGCGGAAAAAGGGGAGAAGAAAAGAGAGGAGCGGAGAAAGGGAGAGGAGAAAAGAAGGAAAGAGAGGGGAGGAGGAGAAGGAGAAAAGAGGAGAGGGAGAAGGTAGTAGAGGAAAAAGGAAAAGAGGAAAAGCACAAGAGTGGAGAGGAGAGGAGAGGAGGAGAGAGGGAGAAAAGAAGGAGCATAGAGGGGAGGAGGAGAAAGGAGAAGAGAAAAGAGCAGAAGTGAAAAGAGGAGGCCACCCCAGATGTTCTCCTTGGCTGTCCTCTCAAAAGAGCAACCTGGAACCTTTAGTGAGTCCCAGATGCAACCCTGTTCACTGCACAGTGTACTTCTTTTGATCAGGGCCCTATTGTTAAAAGTAGTGGACTACACAGTAAGTAGGCTGCTGTTTGGGACGCGCACTTCATACTTATATACTCATACGTCGTGTTTAACGTCAATGTGGGACTTTAACCACGATTTAAAGACTCAGTAAATATTCTTTTCAGTGACCATTAAAATGGTTTTCAAGACAAACATCATGAAAATAACTGCCTGGTCCCATCGCTGTGTCCTGAAGCCAGGGAAAAATGTGACTCTACTGCTCATCTCTTCGTCTAACAGGGTTTTTGTGACCGCGCTCGGTTGTGTGATTAGGAAAAATCCTGTCTCAAACATGTGTGTATATCTCTCCACCCCCCCCAGAGGTGGAGAAGGACCTGGCCAAGCTGGCGGAGCAGGGGAAACTGTCCCAGCGGAGCCCGAACAGTCCTCACAGTAGCCACCTCCTCAACCCACTGTTCCACTCCCCTGCCCCGGGCACGCTCCCACTGCCGGGCCAAACCTCCAAACCCCCTTCCAGGCCGCAGTCACCGATCCTCAGCACCCGTTCGGCCAAGCCCAGCTCCATCGGCTACCCCCTGGTCAGCCCCAAGCTCAGCCCCCGTCTGACCCGCAAATCCACCTCCCTCAGCATGACCGCGGGAGGCCTCCAGACCCATTCTCCCAGCAACCACAGCAGTCACCGGACTCATTCTTTCAGCAATCCGGGCAGCAGAACTACGACTCCCAGAACCCCCAGCAGCAGACCCATAACCCCTAATAGCCTCCTGTCCTCAAGGTCGGCCGCGACAGCCATGACCCCAGTAGTCGGAGGTTACGGCGGTTACAAGGAGGTGACCTTCAGGAGGTCGCGGAGCAGGCCGGTGACGCCCACTAATCAGACGACTCGACCCAGGCCTCTCCTCACCCCGCCTGGGTTGAGCACCACAGACAGCCTGGGGAAGGCCTCCAGCCTCAGGGCCTACCTGTCAGAGGTAAGCCCCACACTGGCTGCATGCAGAGATACTGAATGCGAGATGCAGTATGAGATGTAACGGCGAGATGCGTTTCTCGCCATCCTAATGACAGGATTCGCTGTCCGTAGAGGAGAGCTGATGGGCTGATGAGGTCTCGCCTGTTCCTTCTCCCTCGACTGGTGGATACAAGTTGATGTTTCAGTCACATGTTTTTACATGTATGTTTGTGAGGGGTGTGAATGTCACCTGCCAGTCTTCAGTTGAAGGGAGATTCAACGCAAGCCTCATGAAATGCTTTGACTGTGCTTTGACTGTCTGAACTTTCGATAGGGACAAGTAAGATTCAGCCATTGCTCTCAGTTTACATCTCTCTGGGACTTACTGTGGACACTAGCTCATTTTATTATACTGGTGAAAACAGTTTTGAGAAAGGAATATATTCCCATATAAAATGATATTTTCCTTTAACCCTCAAACCCCAAAAGCTTAATCCTAACCACAAAACGAATCTTATGTCCAAACCCTAACCCAAAAGGTGACCAATGATTCCCAACCCGGATTAATGCCAGATATACTCTGGGACTTCTGGTTCTCATAAGTCTGATAATACGTGCACATCCACTCGCGCACACACACACACACACACACACACTTAATGTTGGCTTAATGTCAGTAGGTCCATGTAGTAGGATGTGGTAAACCAAACATTGCTTAAACAGAGATAGTTAAGTGGGAGTTCTTTTTTAAATTGTTTTAGCATTTCAGTGCTTCATTTGACAGTGCTGAAAGATAGAGGAGAGGTTCTGAAAGATCAGTCAGCCCGATTTCAACGGCAGCGCTATGCATCGCCGGACCACCCCGGGCCTCCGTGGGGGGTTTCTCTTTTAAATTCCTTTTCATGGTGTCACTTCTCGTGCACGTTGTTAAATCCGAGACCCCCTTTCTGAGGACTTTATTCATCACTGGCGAGAGTTGCTTTTGCGACTTCTCACTATTCCTCTGACAGTCGATGGGGGTCGATGCCGAGGGAGATTATCAAACACAGCAGCGAGCTGAACCGGGCCCCACCACAGGGTTCTGATCCACAAATGATTGGAGCCACCTGGAACTTGTGCTTGACTTGTACCCTCAGAACCATAGAGGGCAGAGGAACAGAGGCAGCTAGAGGGATGAAGAGAGTCAGCCAATGGTAGATAGAGAGACTGAGAGATATAGAGAGAGAAAAAGAAGGAAAGATAGAGAGACATACTGAGAGACTGAAACAGAAAGAGACAGAGGGATAGAGAGAAAACACAAAATGTGTTAGCGGAAAACAGACAGCAGAGACAGTGGACCTCGTAGAAGATTACATCCTGGACTATCATTATATAACAGAGACAGTGGACCTTGCAATAGATTACATCCTGGTCTATCATTATATAACAGAGACAGTGGACCTTGTAGAAGATTACGTCCTGGTCTATCATTACATAGCAGAGACAGTGGACCTTGCAGCAGATTACGTCCTGGTCTATCATTATATAACAGAGGCAGTAGACCTTGCAATAGATTACATCCTGGTCTATCATTATATAACAGAGACCATAGACCTTGCAACAGATTACATCCTGGTCTATCATTATATAACAGAGACAGTAGACCTTGCAATTGATTACATCCTGGTCTATCATTATATAACAGAGACAGTGGACCTTGCAGCAGATTACATCCTGGTCCATCATTATATAACAGAGACAATAGACCTTGCAGCAGATTACATCCTGGTCTATCATTATATAACAGAGACAATAGACCTTGCAGCAGATTACATCCTGGTCTATCATTAAGTAACAGAGACGGTAAACCTTGCAGCAGATTACATCCTGGTCTATCATTATATAACAGAGACAATAGACCTTGCAGCAGATTACATCCTGGTCTATCATTATATAACAGAGACAATAGACCTTGCAGCAGATTACATCCTGGTCTATCATTATATAACAGAGACAATAGACCTTGCAGCAGATTACATCCTGGTCTATCATTAAGTAACAGAGACAGTAAACCTTGCAGCAGATTACATCCTGGTCTATCATTATATAACAGAGACAATAGACCTTGCAGCAGATTACATCCTGGTCTATCATTATATAACAGAGACAGTAGACATTGCAGCAGATTACATCCTGGTCTATCATTATATAACAGAGACAATAAACCTTGCAGCAGATTACATCCTGGTCTATCATTATATAACAGAGACAGTAGACCTTGTAGCAGATTACATCCTGGTCTATCATTATATAACAGAGACAGTAGACCTTGCAGCAGATTACATCCTGGTCTATCATTATATAACAGAGACAGTGGACCTTGCAGCAGATTACATCCTGGTCTATCATTATATAACAGAGACAGTGGACCTTGCAGCAGATTACATCCTGGTCTATCATTATATAACAGAGACAGTAGACATTGCAGCAGATTACATCCTGGTCTATCATTATATAACAGAGACAGTAGACATTGCAACAGATTATGTCCTGGTCTATTATTATAATGCAGAGACAGTAGACCTTGCAGCAGATTACATCCTGGTCTATCATTGTTGACACACTGTATTGGAGGGATTGGAGGGATACCTCTATTGCCAAAGCAAATATGTTAAGGATCATTCATGCCTAGTCCTGTTTCTAAAACTGAATGTAAAGGAAGGAGGGGATGTATAGACAAGATACGCCCTCTCTTCCTCTTCCTGTTGCAACTCTTCTCTGATTCGCTGATTTGCCCTCTCTTCCTCTTCCTGTTGTAACTCTTCTCTGATTCACAGATTTGCCCTCACTTCCTTTTCCTTTTGCAATTTTTCTTGGGAAAGCAATTCTTCTTTTTAAAATAACTGTCTATACCAGTCTTGTCTGGCCCTCTCTTTAAGGAGAGTGACTGACATGGAAATAAACTTATATAAATGACTGTCTGACTGACTGTCTGTCTGTCTGACTGACTGACTTAATGACTGGCTAATGAACTGCCTGGAAACCTCCTTCAACTTTTAACACTGAAAAAGAACATATAAAAGCCCTTAGAAAAGAAAACTTGGTAATTTATTCATTAAGGTCTGGACCTGAGGACTCTAAAGTGTGCTTGGTTTTGAGAGAAAATAAAAACAGCTGTTGAACTAATGGGGCTGATATTAGCGTTTGCCAACCCCCTGAGGCTCTTGGTTTCCAGTTCACTGAGGATTTACCTGTTTCATTTTCCTTTTTTATTGTCTGCTTCCTCCAGGGACCAGAACACAATTTTCATATAACTATTAGAATGCCTTCTGAGTATTTTAAACTAAAGTGAGAGAAAGTGAGTGACAGAAAACAAGGAAGATAATCTATTTTCAAACACCAAGACATTTAGTCATTTCTGTTTTCTATTGTATAAAATATCCAGATATTCAGTTCCTACCAGACACCGAACAGCTGTAACAAATACATATTCCAGATGAATGTGTAAATGTTTTTATTTTTGTTTCCTCTGTGACGCATGTTGTAGGCATATGTTTGCAGAGGAAGCTGTATAACTATGTTAACTATGTACGCAGCTTTCCATCACCATGATTTGATTCTTCCATTTAAATATTTATCTCTCCAACATTACATTACATAGTATACATTCTTGTAGCATTACTGGAGCCACAGCTTAACATTCTATGGAGAGTTGCTGTACAACAACACATTATAGAATGACAAAAATCTGCTGAAAACTCTCCTCTCTGAACCTCCCCTTTCTCCTCTTCTCCTCCCATCTCCTCCTCTTCACCCCCTTTACTCTATTCTCCTCCCCTCCCTTGTCTTCTCCTGCCCCCCTCCCTTCTCCTCCCCTCTCCTCACCTCTAGGATGAGTTTTATCAGCAGCTGCAGGCCATCAGACAGCCATGGAACATCCCCAGTGACACAGAGAGTGACATACTCGACCCACCAGAGCAGGACACATGTGAGTGAACTGGACTCAGAATGGCTTCCATTTTATATGGATCACACCTTCTCTGTATCTCTCTAACACTCTCTCTCTGTCTCTCGCCGTGTCCCTGTCTCTCTCTCTCTGTCTCTGTCTCCCTGTCTCTCTCTCCGTGTCACTGTATCTCTCTCCCTCTCTCTCTCTGTCTCTCGCCGTGTCCCTGTCTCTCTCTCTCTGTCTCTGTCTCCCTGTCTCTCTCTCCGTGTCGCTGTGTCTGTCTCCCTCTCTCTCTCTCTCACCGTGTCCCTGAGTCTGTGTCTCTCCATCTCTCACTCTCCATGTCTCTTTGTCTGTCTCTCTGTGTCTGTCTCCCTGTCTCTGTCTCCCTGTCTTTCTCTCTGTGGTGCTGTGTCTGTCTCCATCTCTCTCTCTCTCTCTCTCTCCATGTCTCTTTGTCTGTCTTTATTCAATTCAATTCAAATGGAATATTGGCATGGAATGTGTTACTACATACATTGCCAAAACAAACATCAATATACACTCACCTAAAGGATTATTAGGAACACCTGTTCAGTTTCTCATTAATGCAATTATCTAATCAACCAATCATCTAATCATCACATGGCTGTTGCTTCCATGCATTTAGGGGTGTGGTCCTGGTCAAGACAATCTCATGAACTCCAAACTGAATGTCAGAATGGGAAAGAAAGGTGATTTAAGCAATTTTGAGCGTGGCATGGTTATTGGTGCTGAGTATTTCACAATCTGCTCAGTTACTGGGATTTTCACGCACAACCATTTCTAGGGTTTACAAAGAATGGTGTGAAAAGGGAAAAACATCCAGTATGCGGCAGTCCTGTGGGCGAAAATGCCTTGTTGATGCTAGAGGTCAGAGGAGAATGGGCCGACTGATTCAAGCTGATAGAAGAGCAACTTTGACTGAAATAACCACTCGTTACAACCAGGTTATGCAGCAAAGCATTTGTGAAGCCACAACACGCACAATCTTGAGGCGGACGGGCTACAACAGCAGAAGACCCCACCGGGTACCACTCATCTCCACTACAAATAGGAAAAAGAGGCTACAATTTGCACAAGCTCACCAAAATGTTGTCACCAAAAGAATGTTGCCTGGTCTGATGAATCTTGATTTCAGTTGAGACATTCAAATGGTAGAGTCAGAATTTGGCGTAAACAGAATGGGGACATGGATCCATCATGCCTTGTTACCACTGTGCAGGCTGGTGGTGGTGGTGTCATGGTGTGGGGGATGTTTTCTTGGCACACTTTAGGCCCCTTAGTGCCAATTGGGCATCGTTTAAATGCCACGGCCTACCTGAGCATTGTTTCTGACCATGTCCATCCCTTTATGACCACCATGTACCCATCCTCTGATGGCTACTTCCAGCAGGATAAAGCACCATGTCACAAAGCTCGAATCATTTCAAATTGGTTTCTTGAACATGACAATGAGTTCACAGATCTCAACCCAATAGAGCATCTTTGGGATGTGGTGGAATGGGAGCTTCGTGCCCTGGATGTGCATCCCACAAATCTCCATCAACTGCAAGATGCTATCCTATCAATATGGGCCAACATTTCTAAAGAATGCTTTCAGCACCTTGTTGAATCAATGCCACGTAGAATTAAGGCAGTTCTGAAGGCGAAAGGGGGTCAAACATAGTATTAGTATGGTGTTCCTAATAATCCTTTAGGTGAGTGTATATTAAAACTATAGGCAAAGCAAACAAACAAAAATAAATAAATGATAACAGTGTAGGAGAAAATGTTTCTCTGTCTTTACCTCTCTCTGGGCAAAGGAAGCATAACCTGTCCTCTCTGGATAGCCAGATCTGACTATGACAACCAGTTTCTATGGTCAGGTTGTGCTGTCTGTATTTCTCTCTCTGTTTGTAGTGTACGTGTGTGTGTGTGCTTTTCATCAGCCTCCCTCCGTCATTAGCCTCTCCGTCATTAGCCTCTCTCTCTACTTTTTCTTTCTGTTCACATGTGCTTCCTATCATAACTTGCTCGCCGGTATTTCTAAATATCCATCTCTGTCACTGAGGCAGTCGTCCGCCCTGTGACTGGTGGCGTTTCCAGCGCCGTTAGCACGCCGGGATTTCCTTCCTTCCATTTATTAACATCATTATTCCAATTAGGAGTGATTAATATGTAACGTGTGGCTTTCCATCCACCGAAAAGATGACACGAATAAGAGAAGGGTGAGTGTTTATATGGGCCTTGCTGCTTGCAGCGCCACATCTTGGGAGGTTTCGAGGGGTGACCATGTGATTTTTGGGTGGACAAGGTTGTTGATATTGTCTAAGATTACATTTCCAGGTGTCATTTGAAAGATTTATTTGCTTTAAAATCTAGTCAATGGACATGAATGATGCTCCATTGCAACTTACAAATCCATAAATCTTCATATCATTCCTGTTGGATCACAGTGTAATGCTCTCTCTCTCTCTCCCTCTCTCCCTCTCTCCCTCTCTCCTTCTTTCTCCCACTATCTCTCTCTTTCTGTCTCTTTCTGTCTCTACACCTTAAAAAAAAATGACATCACTGGGCACAGGTCCCAAATGGAAGCCTATTTGCTATAATGTAGTGGACTGCTGTCGTAGGGTGGAGTGTGCCATTTAGAATGCATGTAAGCATTAGACCCCACCCCCAAGGTTCTGCTCATTAAATCAGGTGGAGGTACTATAGTAGTACTATGTAATATATTATTAGCATTATAATTATTAATATATTATTCACTATATTTAAATTTACAAGGGTCAGTATACGCGAACCCTCTCAGACAGGCACAGACTGATGTTGTTTTAGGTGTCATATAACACTGTGATGCCCGCCAAGCCCAGAACCTGAGTTCCCGGCGGCCCACGGCTGAGTTCTCGCCACTCCATCAAACCCTCAGATTCACATTCTCTCAGTTATTATGACGGGTGTTGAGTACTGCCACATCGTCAGAGACGGACTTGAGATCCTAATGTTGGAGAGATGCGCCAGCGGGCTCAGAACCCGATAAGTTCTGAGCCCGCTGGGAAGACCACTGTGCCTGTCACTGTTAGTGTCTATGGGGCATAGGACAATAATGAAAAGTCATCATACACAACTCCTGTTTAGGCCAATTAACTGTTTCTATTCCTTTACCAAGCCAGAAGAAACTAGAGCCACAGTGTTCTCAGCTGAGTCATTAAGTGCACACATCTCAAATGTCACCACATAGGGAGAAAGACAGGGCGGGAGAAAGACAGGGCGGGAGAAAGACAGGGCGGGAGAAAGACAGGGCGGGAGAAAGACAGGGCGGGAGAAAGAGAAGGAGAGAGAAAGACAGGGCGGGAGAAAGAGAAGGAGAGAGAAAGACAGGGCGGGAGAAAGACCGGGCGGGACAAAGAGAAGGAGAGAGAAAGACAGGGCGGGAGAAAGACAGGGCGGGAGAAAGAGAAGGAGAGAGAAAGAGAAGGAGAGAGGGAGTGGGAGAGAGGGAGTCGGGGAGAGGGAGTGGGGGAGAGGGAGTGGGGGAGAGGGAGTGGGGATGACCAAAGCCACAGAATGTGACAGTCCATGATGTGAGGGAGGTCCTTTTGGGTCTGATAGCATTGTGTGTGTATCTCAGCTGACGTCCCTCTCACTACCCACAATGGCGCTGTCTTGGTTGGTTCATAGGCCTGGACGGATGCCAGCTCCATCACTACAGTATAAAGGAAAAAGACAGTTATTTTTCTTGTTATTCTAGATCTACCATGATAGGGTAACCACAGCGACCAAAATTAAATCAAAGTGGTCTGGTCTCTTGGAGTTGCTAGTACAGCGGTGGAGTAGTTCTCCAGGGTTGGAGTTGAAAGCTGCAGGAGGTTAGATCAGAAACAGGTTTGAGTTAAAAACTACGGGAGGCTAAATCTTCAGGAACAGGGTTGGGCAGCCACTTCAAATCAACTGAAATTATATTTGTTTCATGCCTCATAAACAACCGGTCTAGACTGACACAGTAATGCTTATTTACAGAGCAAAGTTATAAAGAGAAACAGAACCCACGCACGACAAGATGAGTGGTAAACTAACTAGCTGTCTATGGTTCTGGCCCTTTCATAGGTGGAGTACGGGACGCCAACAAGAGGTCTGTGTTCTCAGGTGAGCCCCTGATGGTGGTGGTACCGTCACTCTTCATCATCACCGTAAGGCTTCTCAGTCAGGCAGAGTCATCAGCCTTCACATTCCATCATCCCTGACGCTTCACACTGGGACGTGGTCACACCTGGCCATCATCCCAAACCCTGACGCTTCACACTGGGACGTGGTCACACCTGGCCATCATCCCAAACCCTGACGCTTCACACTGGGACGTGGTCACACCTGGCCATCATCCCAAACCCTGACGCTTCACACTGGGAAGTGGTCACAACTGGCCATCATCCCAAACCCTGACGCTTCACACTGGGACATGGTCACACCTGGCCATCATCCCAAACCCTGACGCTTCACACTGGGACATGGTCACACCTGGCCATCATCCCAGACCCTGACGCTTCACACTGGGACGTGGTCACACCTGGCCATCATCCCAGACCCTGACGCTTCACACTAGGACATGATCACACTTGGACTGTTTGGGATATGAGAGGTGGAATATCTGCTCAAAAGTTTACATACCCTTGAATGTTTGGCCTTGTTACAGACACACAAGGTGACACACACAGGTGAAAAGGGCAATTAAAGGTGAATTTGCCACGCCTGTGTCTTTTTATAATGCAATTAGTGTCTGTGTATAAATAGTCAATGAGTTTGTTAGCTCTCACGTGGATGCACTGAGCAGGCTAGATACTGAGCCATGGGGAGCAGAAAAGAACCGTCAAAAGACTTGCGTGACAAGATAATGGATATAAAAAGATATCCAAAGCTTTGCAAATGCCAGTCAGTACTGTTCAATCACTTATTAAGAAGGGAAAAATTCTGGGATCTCTTGATACCAAGCCATGGTCAGGTAGACCAAGAAAGATTTCAGCCAAAACTGCCAGAAGAATTGTTCAGGATACAAAGAAAAACCCACAGGTAACCTCAGGAGAAATGCAGGCTGCTCTGAAAAAATACTGTGTGGTTGTTTCATGGAGCACAATACGACAATACTTGAACAAACATTTGCTGCATGATCGAGTTGCCAGAAAGAAGCATTTACTGGGCCAATGCCACAAAAAAGCCTGGTTACAATATGTCCGACAACACCTTGACAGGTCTCACAGCCTCTGGCACGTCCTAATTTGGAGTGACGTGACCATAATAGAGCTTTATGGTCACAACCATAAGCGCTATGTTTGGAGAGGGGTCAGCAAGGCCTATAGTGAACAGAATACCATCCCCACTGTGAAGCATGGTGGTGGCTCACTGATGTTTTGGGGGTGTGTGAGTTCTAAAGGCACGGGGTATCTTGTGAATATTAATGCCAAGATGAATGCAGCATGTTTCAGTAAATAATGGCATACAATTTACATTCTTCTGCACAAAAGCTGCGCATGGGACTCTCTTTGACTTTCCAGCATGACAATGACCCTAAGCCAGACATGTTTTCTTTACAAAAGGTAACATATATTACCAATTCTCCAAGGGTATGCAAACTTTTGAGCACAACTGCATATACCATTTTTTGAAGGTGTGAACCGTTGAATCTAACAGCGCCTCCTGCGTGGGCCAGTGGCTGTCGGCCATTTAAAAATAAAAAGCTCTTCCATTTCATTTAGCTTGTGGTCAGCCGTCTGATGTTTAGAATGGCTGTTTAAAGTAAAACAAACCATGGATTACAGTTTCTCTTGGCACATAATCTATTCTCAAGGAGAAGGAGCTAGTATAAAAAAGCTAAATCCTCTTTCAAAGTATAAAACAAATCATGCTGAAAACTACAGGCCGAGTCTTACAAAGGCACTGTACCAGGTATCAGTAGTCAAGGATTAAAGCTGTGATTATATGGTTAACAAAAACATTCAATAACACATAATATCAGCCGGTATGTTTTTCATTAGTGGTGTTCTTAGTGGACTGAGTTTGGTGTAGACGGCTCCACCGCAAATGCAACACACACCCACAATGTCAGGATGGCTCCTTTAGCCTATTAGACACCAGAGGCATCTTTGAATCTCACACACACACACACACACACACACACACATTGAGGTGACTCCCATAACCCATGCAAGACCAAATCTTTATATGACACACACACACACACACACACACGCCACTGAGACGCGTCCTTTACTCGAGACGCGTCCTCATTTGACGTCGGTGGTCTCGGCCAGTGTCCCCGATCACCACCCCGGTCTGCGTCGCCCTGGCAACCACCTATGTGGGACTCCGAAAGGCCCCTGGCTTCTTCTGTAGTCCACCAATCAGCCATCGGACGACAGACGGAGGCACTCTGCATTACTGGACATCAGCCATTTTGGGAAGGGTGGAGAAAAACCTTCGCGATTAGGCAGAGCAAGAGAGAGAGAGAGAAGGAGAGAGAGAGAAAGAGTGAGACTGAACGATGGAGAGATGGACAGAGGGCCAGTTCCATTAAGTCAGTGTTGGGTGCTGAGGGAAAAGAGTTTAACATGCTCCCGGCAGCATTAAGTCTTTACAGAGGGTTTAGGCTTGAGAATGCCTACATCGTAAATGGCATCCTACTTCCTAAGTAGCACACTACTTTTGATCAGAGCTGTACGGCTAGTAGTGTACTTTGGAAGGAATAGGGTGTAAACTGGGAACATGAGTCTGGTTTGTTAGAGGGGTTTGTCTGCGGTCCTCCCTTCTTGTGGTGCTAGCTGGTCCACAAGTTCTGCCCACAGTTTCCCAGAGCGACGGTTCGGGCCGACTAATCTGCGATGCCATGAGCAAATGTCGCCATAGTAACCATGACACTCAACCCAAACCTCAAGGCTGTAACCATGACACTCGACCCAAACTCCATCACGGTACCCCTATCACTCATCTCCCAGAATGCATAGCTTGAAACACGACTGTCTGGAAGCCAAACAGACCTTGTTCTCATTTCAGATAGTAAACTCTTTTATTGTAATTATTTTGGCGTTATTCCTTATTAATAGAGGTTGAATTGTGTGTGAATCTTAGTTTCTAAGGAAACTTACTGTTTTTGTGTGTGTGTGTGTGTTGTGTTTTCTTTCAGGCCTTTAGTGATGAAGACAAGAGAGAGAAAGAGAGAGACATTGATCCAATAAAATAATTATGCAAACCACTGGGCATTTTCAATACTGTGTAGAGACCATTATTTTTATAATTCACTAAAGGAGAATATACAGGGATAACTCAGGACTTGGCAATGAAGCCTTTTATCTTTTTCCCAAAAGTGAGAGGAAGTTTTGGATGAAATAAAAGTCAGCTAGTGGTTCCTGTAGACTTACAGTCATTGGGCTAATGCTAGTTAGCATTGGCTTGCGAAACTACCTCTAAACTTCCTTCATGCTGGACAGAGATACATAAATATTGCATCCAAAAGTTCATCTGACTCTGGGGAAGTAAAAAAAAAGGTTCATTGACAGAATCCTGAACAGTCCTTTAAAAAAAAATTGTATACTTTTTCCACAAAGCTTGATATTTCTTAGACGATGTAGCCCATAGAAGATGTATGTTAACTATATGTGGAAAATGTGGGGAGTTTAGAGTAAAAAAGTATAACTATTAAAGTTTTGTTTACAATTGCTTATTTAGCATGTTTAACTTTTTGGAGGAGTTGAAAAAAAGCATTTTGTTGTTGCAAAACCTTTTTTCTTGAAGCTCGATCCATATTTTGAGATGGTTGTACATGAACTGTATGGAAGCAATCTTTGGATATGCACTTTAAAGTTACTGAAGTGACATTGTTTTCAAGCGGAAATTATTTCGAAGGAATTACTTTTCCTACACACCTTTTTTGTTTAATCACTTGCGGTCGGTTTTCCAAACCAACCTGTTAGTTGATAGTCTCAATTTCCAGACTCTATGCGACCAACAACAACTCTGGATTCAATAATGGACTTTCTGGCAGTTACAAGCTACTTCACCGCCAAGACACTAATATTGCTGCTTGAATGACAAAACCAAATAGTAGCTAGCAAGATGGTCACAAAGGTTCTTCTTAATAAGCGCATTTCGCAAGTGTCTCGATTGCAGCAACTACCAACCGCTGTAAAAATCACTACAAAGGATTTGCATACTGTATATCTTTGGTTTTTGAATCGGGACTTCATGAAATGTCTGAATGGCGATGTGTCGGGGTTGGGACTTATTTGAAGAGGACCCTCCACAGTCAAGCTCTTCTTCTATGCCAGAAGATTCATCATTGAAACCAGATCCTAGTTACTGGTTCCCTGATTTTAGAGACTAGTTACCCCTCATATAATCCTGGTGTAAACTGTTATGTTAATATACAACCTGTTTGGACTTTTGAAAATACTACTCTGGACATGCAAATACTCACTGCCTGATATGGAAATGGCTGAAAATATTTCTTTTTTATGCACTGACTAAACCATTGAATAAAAACCTGGAATTGATTACTGCTTTCTATTTACTTCATAACGCTATGTCCTTATTCCCTGTGAAGTGTACTAACCCATATCAAGTCCCTATGGGCCATGGTTAGAAGAAATTCACCATTTAGGGATCAGGGAGTCATTGGGAGAGCTGGCGTGATACATTACTGTGTTAGCGTTTCTCCACCTAACCGGACTGAACTGGGCTCCAATGCTATTACAAATAATTACAATATTAATCGTAAATTCTTTACTTTGGTTTGACGGAACCTTCCTGTTGCACTGAAACCACATCAATCCGCAACTCCAGTCAGGACCGAGTGCAATGATCAAAATATAAGAAAGATTAGAAGAAGTAGTTGAACCCAGTCCAGGTACCAGAACATCTATTATTGTTCTGCGTGTTCAAAAACAAGCTGTGGTAATTCAAGATCATCCCCGCAGCTAGTTTTTGAAGTAGGAGACAGGCAGAACAAGAAACCAATTTTCTGCCACCAGTTCAGTGATTGTGTGTTTGCTTGGGCGTGTGGAAGTTAAACGCTGGCGATCCGCAGTGTCTGTCTGGAGGCTTTTTTTTTAGGGTAAGAAAATGTGTCTGAGGGCCGCGGAGGATCCGTCAGTGTCAGGTTCAGTTTTCCATGTGCGAAGACTAAAACACACACCGCCAGAGCCACCCACACACCACAGACACACCCCGCCTCGGCACGGCCTGATCGGCTGGTTCAAAACGAGCCGCGCCGCCACCGAACCGTGCCAAACCCTCACAGCGTCTGTTTGAACACCTCCCCCCGTCCCTCCTTCCAGACGGGATGTGGTCTAAAGCTTCTCAGAACCACACTGCGTCCCAATGACAGCCTACTCCCCATGTAGTACACTGCTCTTCACCAAGGGCCGTTGGGCTCTAGTGAACGCTAATGCACCAAAAGAGGGAATAGGGTGCTGCTTTGCGGCAGTCGTTTCACAAACCTCATTAGCGGCCTAGCTATCATGTTAACACACGTTTCCTTGACGATGGTGTGCGGACTACAGCATCACAGGTGTTCCCACAGATCGTATGTTGATGTCTGGAGGTAAAGGTGTTAGGAAGCGGTTAGGAAAGTGGTAAAAGGTTCCGTGCCGCGGAGTGTCGGTAACAGCATGTTGGTTTGGACTGATCTAGTCTTTAGGACGGGTAGATTGGTGCTATTACACATGGAGCTTTCAACAACCTTCAAAATTATGTAATGATCTTACGTACGCATTTTTACTGTCAGCATCTTTTCTGACTGCATTTGTCGCTGCTTTCCGTTTGATTTTCATGTCGGCATACGGTCAAATCATGAAGGGGTTTCTGGTTGAGGGACAAATCATCTTTTCTCAACGCGTCGTCAAGGCCACTGCCATACTGATGCTTTAAGGTGGCAATATCAAAGCTCCGTGCCCACCTCGGTTTTGGTAGAACGCTTCAGTGTGGTGCTGGACAAAGGCGCCCACTATTGAAATCATAGTCTGAGCTGGAAACAGCAGCATGGACTGTCCATCATATCAGAGAAGAGGTTTATCACTGTGTTGTGGTTTTTACAGTGTTGGTGTACAATGATTTACTGCATGAGAGCGGGACCTGGGCCAGAACAGGACACTGTGGGGATCCTTAAATGTATATTATTCCCAGCCCTAGTATCGAACATAACACACACACACACTGCTCTCCTACGATCCCGATCTGATCGCTCCGTTTGGAAAGACTGCGGTTAGATCAAGGAAGGTCAGAGCAGAGGAGAGCCAGTCTGCCTGGGCCCATGTGGACAGCCTGTGGTGACACACACCGAAGCGTCCTTGGGGAGTGGTCACTTTGGGACCCGTTCATGACGTCTTCATGCCGTAGGTAGATTGTTGGTGTGAGCACAGATAGCCATGTCCCATGGACCCATACTAACTCTCCCAGTGCTTCAGGACAGGGCCAACAAGACCGCTCATAAGTGCCGCGCTACCCTTAGTAAAACGATGTTATTTGCAACGGACACAATGCATGTGGGTGACTACGCCAGGGCTGTGGGCTTGATTCTCCCGGAGGACCAGTCCAAAAAAGTTGGAAAATGCACTCACACCCACTAGTGTGTGTCACTCTGGATTGTCGTGTAAATGACATTAATAGTAAATGTGTTTCTAAAGAGGATTCGCCTGACATGATGCATCACTTAGTGTCAGGATTCCACTTCATACCCTTTATAGTATTCATATCTCCTCAGTGTTCAGAGAGGCTCCCAATATCCCACAGGCTTTTTACCATTCAGCCACAACAAACCAGGCTGAGTCGAAGAAACTGAAGACCTAGGCCACCCGGGAGATCCAAGAGGAGGCCATTTTGGATCCAGACCACAGTGTTCATGTCTCAAATGTCGACCTAGTCTCTTCATAGGGCACTGTTTTTCACTAGAGCCCTCTGGGTAATTAGTGCACTATATTGGGTGCCGTTTGGGATATAGGGACCATCTGTAGTCTGCTATCTGTTCTGTCTTCTTTTTTATAGCTGAACAGAAGCGTATTGGATCTGATGATAAAGTGGTAGACTAGTATGCTTTGAAGGAATATTCTGTGCAGACTAGTATGAAGTATATGAGACCCACCTAGTTACTTAATCATTTCATTGGCCCGTGTGTGTGTGTGTGTGTGTGTCCTTGTAGGCACTGTGTGTGTCCACCCATCTATCTTCTCAGTTTGTGGGTGTGAACCTACGTCGCTATGAAGAAAATTAGGCCTAAAATATCTGGTAATAGATATCCCTTTGGAACTCCTGTTTAGTTGAACCATAGAACTCTCTCCAGCATTCCAGAGGAAATGTTCCATCATTCCAACAGACAAGCCCTTCAAGAAAGAAAACATGACCTAATGGAGTGATCAAAGTGGAACAGACTATCCTATGAAGGTTGAGGTCTTAGCCATTAATTTCCGATTAAATTCCGCTTAGTGCAATGTTAACATGTGTAATAATTGTCTATAGATGAATTTTTCATAGATCCTTTTTGCTATCTGATATGTTATTTTCTAAATTTTCAGTGAAAGTGCCTTTCCGGTGCAATTATTTATTGTGTGTTATCGTCCATAAAAGGGGTTTCTACAACATTTACGAGGTTATCCAAAAGACAAAAGGTTTTACAAGTATGTTTTCTGTTGCTGATTTCGTATCCCAACATTTCATTTTCCAATAGCTTATTGTGCTCACCTTTATCTTTGTAGATCGGTTCGTGGCTATTGTAGTTGTTGTTGTTTTTTTAAGGATCTTTTTGGGGTCAGCATTCATATTCCCTTTCACCATCTACTCCTTAGCTTACATTTCAGTAGATAGAATGCTTTGTGGGTAATATGGCAAAACTAAACACATCCACGTGTTCCAGAGACTCTCCTGTTTCTAACAGGGGTACAGCTGCCAGGCATCGAGGACAAGTGCGTAACCTTTTCCCTCCCAAATAATAGGGCTCTGGTCTAAAGGAGTGCCCTGGGGAGTAGGGTGGAATTTGGGAGGCCGCTCGGACCTGTGGTAGTTGAGGAGGCTACACTGCTCAATCAAAGCTTTACTGATCAAGAAGACAGAGGGATCGACAGACAGACACACACGCACACAGACAAACACACAGACACACACTGCATATCGAAGTCATTACCATTTTGACTTCCCTGTCAAATAAAAAAAACAGATGTTTGTATGGATGCCTTTATTGTTGGTTTTGATTAAAAACACTATCAAGCAAAATGACTTTCTTCTCATTTTCTCTCTCTGCTCGCTCCCCTCCCTTCTGTAAATGTTTTCCCCAGTTGGTTTTATTCATGCGAAAACGACGTCTCAGAAGTCAGAGAGGGTTTAGAGTTGCGGCCTGAATCCCAAATGTGAACCCGTCCCCTATTTAGCTCAGTGATCCGCGGTCAAAATGAATATACTACATGCAGAACAGGGAGCCATTGGGGAGGCAACACTGCCATTGATCTGCTCTCACACCAAACCAGTCTAATAATGAAAGCCAATTGGGTGTGAAGTTTTTTGTAGTTTAGAGAACAAAGGAGTTGTTCTCATTATGTACATATCACTAGCAGGGAGGCACATCTCTAATGATGTAGTCGAAAGAAAACAAAATAAATTGACTTTGATTTACATGGAGTTTGCCCACATATGTTGTTAATCTAGCTCTGGATAAGGGCCTACCGATTTTTTGAGGTATAAATGTAAATTTTTGCTCCTTTTGCTGAACGCTTAGTATGACTGCTAAAAGAAAACGTGATTTTGATTCGGCTGTGTGTGTCGTGTGCAGCGTAGAGCCACATGACCGTTGTTTCTCAGATGTGAGGGCCTGACATGCCTGACGTGAATCTAAAGCCCACACAGCAAAATCGAAACAAAGAGCGTTGTTAGCAGATCTCACTGTGAACCTTGATGGCTGCACGGTCGTATCCCAAAAAACTAAGAAATCTCGGCGTTACCCTTGACCCTGACCTCTCCTTTGATGAACATAAAATATGTCTCAAGTGTTGCTTATTTTCATCTTCGAAACATTGCAAAAATCAGAAACCTTCTATCAAAACCTGATGCAGAAAAACTAATCCATGCTTTTGTTACTTCTAGACTAGATTACTGCAATGCTCTTCTTTCTGGTTACCCTGACAAATCAATAAATTACTGCTGCACACGACTGTTAGAATCCTAACTAGAACAAAAATTTTTGAACACATTACTCCTGTCCTAGCGTCCTTACACTGGCTGCCTGTTAGGGTTAGGGCTGATTTTAAGGTTTTACTCTTAACCTATAAATCAATACATGGACTTGCTCCTACTTACCTTGCTGAAATGATCCAGCCATACATACCTACACGTAACCTACAATCGCAAGATGCAGGCCTTTTAATTGTACCTAGAATTTCTAAACAAACAGCCGGACACAGGGCCTTCTCTCATAGACCTCCACTACTGTGGAATGATCTGCCAATTAAGCTTAGAAATGGAAACTCCGTGCAAACTTTCAAGTGTCTACTAAAAACTAAAATCTCTACAGCACGGTTTATGATTAGGTGTAGTCTGGCCCAGGGGCCTGAAGGTGACCAGAAGGCTTGATACTGTCCACCCTTGCTGTCTTGACAAGTGGGCTCTCGTAGCAACTGGGATGGTCTCCCTCCAATGCCTTGTTGTCTCTCTGTTGCGCACTTGTGCAATTGGGCTGTACTCTGCTGGCAATACTCGGCCCTCATTCATGGTGGTTGTGGTTGGTGTGTATCCCTTTGGTTGATGCTTGGCAATGTGGGTGGATTGATTTCCTGCCTGTTGGGCCCTGTCTGGGGCCTCCCCCGGGTAGGGCCACAGTGTCGCCGGACCCCCCTGTCTCAGTTCCAAGGTCTCACGCTGGCATACAATTGTGCAGGGGGATTGGGTCAGTTCTCCTTCCCCACTAAGTTCTCCTTCTCCACTATATACCGTTGTTGATATGAGGAATGCATTTTCTGAATTTTCCCAGTGTCCTCCCATTTTAAACTTTATGAGGACATGTGGTCCTGGTCCACACCTGCGGAGTACCTGGTTTGGGGGACCCGTTGCTGTCCCTGTCCTTTTCCATCTGGTCATACTTCTGACCTAGTCTAAATTTAAATAGACTCTGGATTTAGCCCACATGCATTTATTAATTATTCCAATGGAACTCTTAATATCTCACCCGGCACAGCCAGAAGAGGACTGGTCACCCCTCTGAGCATGGGTCCTCTCTAGGTTTCTTCCTAAAATTCAGCTTTCTTAGGGAGTTTTTCCCAGCCACTGAAATTCAACACTGCTGTTGTTTGTTCCCTGGGGTTTAAGGCCGGGTGTTTCTGTAAAAGCACTTTGTGACAATTCGATTGATTGATTGACTCTTGTATCTTTCCCCTCTACGTCTTAAACACCCTGACTCTTGCACCTTTCCCCTCTAAATCTTGAGTGCCATCGATTATTAAGTAGTACCACACAACTGGTAAACCCCTATTGGATGTTGCAGTGCCGCTCATGATCATATTGCCCAACAAGATGGGCCTGGGTGCTGACATAATCATGACAATAGGATAACCAAATAGAGAGAGTGGGTTCATCTTTTGATATATAATGTAAAAGCTGATATTGATTCCCATCAATTGTCTCATGACCTTGAAAGGCTACACCTTTTCTGGCAAGATACTACACTGAACTCACAATTTTCTCAAGACAATGCCTTGCCTCTCGCTTTTTTGTTGCCCAGGCACTTAACAGCTGTGCATCTATGGGTCTTGCCTCTTGACATTAATTGTGACGGCATGAGGGTGATGACAATCCGCAAAGTAAATCCATGGATATTGCATGTACCAACTGTCTTTAAACCTAAAGACTATATTTGACCGTCCCTTTACTACCACATATTAGTGCCAGGTTGGTTTGGCTTGTCTTCCATCTCTTTAACACTGACACCTGTGCTGCTACATTCATCTTCCGTTGAACTGTCACTGCCCCTCGCACTTTCTTCATCCTTCCTACAGTACTGTGTGAACCAAACATTACACATTAACTGCTCTCAATCAACTCATGCATATACTCAGAACAGACTTGTGTTCAATCTGAGTATTAGTTGCTAAATGCATCCAATAACGATAGTATCACTGTTCCAACTTGCTTCACAACATACCTCAAAACTACAGTTTTCTATAAGGTTTGCTGTTGAAATACCTTATAAGATCTGAACTCGGGCTTTGAGGCTTCCCTGTCTTTACTGCTGGTCATTTCTATTGCTTCATTTGCCTAATAGAAGTTGAAATGCAGAATAAAATTAATCAATCAATCAATCACACTTATTTATAAAGCCGTTTTTACATCAGCAGTTCTCACAAAGTGCTTTTACAAAACACCCAGCCTGAAATAAAAAAATGTATGACCTTTATTAGCAAGTGTGTGTAGACTAGCTAGTACTGTGAGTACTTAGCTAGCAACCCATGTGAAGCTAGACATAATTATACAACTGTACAGTGCAGTGGCTACTTATGTTTTAGCTTTTTGTGCAGGATGTCTTTATATCAATGCATCTTTTTTTGGCTGCCATTCAGTTGTTAGTCTAAAAACAAAATATCCGCAATTAGCATTGGCTAAAATAGGTTTGTGAATGTATAAACAACTTTCTCCAGTCACCAAGATTGCAGCTATACTCAACGCTCAACTATGGAATTGTCGCCATCCAACACAAGTTAATGTCTGTCAGTTGCAATGCTAGAAGTGGCTTGTGGCAATAATATCCATTTTGAACAAAACACACATAAAATAATTCAATTTTATTGTTTATTATTCACTGTCTGAGCGCACTGACGCTTATCGCTCTGCAGCCAATCAAAGGAAACTCTGATCTAGAGAGAACGCTGACTCGTTGTCTGGCATGGATCTTAACAGGAAAAATCCTGTTAAGATCCATTCCAGTCATTGGTGGAGATATTTGAACTGTTTCAGCATTGTTGGGGACGTCCCCACCGTCCCACCCTAGATCCATGTCCTCGGTTCATCGCCATGATTGGAAACCCCAACTGACCGACTGATTCACAATAACTAGAACTGAACTAGAAAGACTTTGGCTGACATCCCCTCAAAGCCGTGGGAAGTAGGGCTGCTGGCAGTGTTGCAAAAACCCCCATGTTCTGGCCTTTTGAGAGTTGACCGATCTGTGCGCGTGTACAGTAGTCTGTCTGTCCGTCGCGTCCTCTGTTCTTTAGAGTTGATGTGCATCAATACCATGAATCGGCACAGTTTGTACGGGATCTGTTGCATACTGACGAGCGCACCTCCTGATAAAACCATCTCCCTGCCACCCTGCGTCCCCTGGAATTGTATGTTAGAAGCTGTCCTGTAAGGACATCCTGGTGAACTACACGTCTTTTGTCCTGTAAGGACATCCTGGTGAACTACACACGTATTTTGTCCTGTAAGGACATCCTGGTGAACTACACACGTCTTTTGTCCTGTAAGGACATCCTGGTGAACTACACACGTATTTTGTCCTGTAAGGACATCCTGGTGAACTACACGTCTTTTGTCCTGTAAGGACATCCTGGTGAACTACACACGTCTTTTGTCCTGCAAGGACATCCTGGTGAAATACACACGTCTTTTGTCCTGTAAGGACATCCTGGTGAAATACACACGTCTTTTGTCCTGTAAGGACATCCTGGTGAATTACACATGTCTTTTGTCCTATAAAGACATCTTGGTGAACTACACACGTATCTTGTCCTGTAAGGACATCCTGGTGAACTGCACATGTCTTTTGTCATGTAAGGACATCATGGTGAACTACACACGTCTTTTGTCATGTAAGGACATCCTGGTGAACTACACACGTCTTTTGTCCTGTAAGGACATCCTGGTGAACTGCGCATGTCTTTTGACCTGTAAGGAAATCCTGGTGAACTTCACACGTCTTTTGTCATGTAAGGACATCCTGGTGAACTACACACGTCTTTTGTCCTGTAAGGACATCTTGGTGAACTGCACATGTCTTTTGTCCTGTAAGGACATCCTGGTGAATTACACACGTCTTTTATTGTGTAAGGACATTCTGGTGAACTACGCACGTCTTTTGTCATGCGAGGACATCCTGGTCAACTACACACATCTTTTGCTACACTCACAGCATGATGGAAATTAGTTTGAACTTCCCTTTTTCAGCTCTGTTATCTGGAAGTTATCAATCACTGTAGTTTGGGAATGTGTGTGAGTGCGTGTGTGTGTGTTTGCTCTAGGATTGGCTTGTCTTGTGCACTGTTGAAGGACAGATTTGTCTGCATGCAAGAGACAAGTGTATACTGTGTTGTATTTGAGAGGGTTCCAACAGTCTCCTGGCCTGTCTACTGAACCAGCAGATATCACAAATTGTGCTCTTTTCTCTCTTTTGTGCACTAACTCTCTGCTAAAACAGAGTACACCAAAGGTGGGTAGGGTGCCATTTGGGACACGCCATAGTTCCTTACTTACCCTTCAACCAGATAGTTGTCAGCTGACATTTCTCTCAACACAGTACTCAGGAACCTTTTCTACATGTATCCCAAATGGTATCCTATTCTGTATAGTATACACTGCCTTCGACTAGGCCTGCTTTAGGGTGCAGTGATGCATGCTGGGGCTCTGGTCAAAAGAAGCACACCATAATGGGTTCAGAAAAACGTACTCCTCGGAAGATGGTGGTGTAATGGCTATATCCGGTGGTTTTGTCTGGTTAGCGTCTCGTGTCAGAACGTAGACGTCGACGCTGGATAAATACTGGGCCTCGCCAAAGGGCTTCGCTGAGACTTTGACTGATTTTCTTTGGAACATGGTCATTAAATGTCTACGATATCAGCCCTTCCAAAAAGTCATTCCCCAGATCCAGCAGTGGACTATAGTGTCAGTTATACCATAGAGATATCTGAGGTGGAGCTAGGATAGGAAGGTGGAGTACGGTTGGAGGCAGAGCTAGGACAGGAAGGTAGAGTATGGTTGAAGATGGAGCTTGGATAGGAATGTGGAGTATGGTAGGAGGCGGAGAGAGGATAGCAAGGTGGAGTAGGGTTGGAGGCGGAGCTAGGATAGAAAGGTGGAGTAGGGTTGGAGGCGGAGCTAGGATAGAAAGGTGGAGGATGGCTGGAGGCAGAGCTAGGATAGGAAGGTGGAGTAGGGTTGGAGGCGGATTTAGGATAGGAAGGTGGAGTAGGGTTGGAGGCGGAGCTAGGATAGGTAGGTGGAGTGGGGTTGTATGTCTGTGACTCTTCCCCCTCCATATGACTCCCTCACTATATGACTCCCTCACCATATGACTCCCTCACTATATGACTCCCTCACTATATCACTGTGTGTGTGTGTGTGTCAGTCAGTCTTCTTAAGTGTGTATTCATCCCAATCTGGACAGAATCTGACAGTCTGCGTGTCAATCAGTCTGCATGTGTCTGTGTATCAGTCTGTGTCTTTGTTTGTGTGTGTGTGCATGTGTGTGTGTCTGTCAATGTCTGTGTGTGTGTGTCTGTGTGTGTGTGTGTCTGTGTGTGTGTCTGTGTGTGTGGTTACTTATACAGCTGAGACTACTTTGGTTTGTTTTCAGCTTCATTTTGTGTTGGTTTGTCTATATTTTTAAAAGTCCTAAACCCAGAGTATCCATTATTATTCAGCATATGGCTTTTTATTCAAGCCTTGATTTATTATGTGTTCTTACTGTTTTATGTTAATTTGCTGCCAGCTTCAGCTGTTGTTCGTGCGTTTCCCTTTCTCAAAGCTTTGTGCTCAAATGTCGTTGGATGGAGAGGAAAACTTCAGTGGCCAGAACCCCCTACTTGGCTTCACCACTTTTTGTTTAAGAGTATTTAGTTTGTCGTTAGGTTTCTCATAATAATGCGTCCGTCCAAGTCCTAGTTTCTTTGCGTGAGCTGAGTGCTGATAGGTCTTCAAGTTCATGCCTCTCTCTGCTGCGCCACGTTTTGAAGTCAGCTCTGTGCCCTATAAAAACACCCTATTTGGCACGCAGTTCACCCCCACTCTATGTGCCATGGGCAGAGTGTTGGTTGGGATGGGATCCCACAACTTTGGATAACTGGGGGATGTGGTACCTTTCGGCACAGCCGAGGATCTGCCTCCATACCAGTGATCGTTTGTTTACCTGTCGACATCCTCAGTTGCGCGTCGTTGCATAGCTACCGTGGAAGGAGCTGGAGCATGAAGCTACTCGGAGGTAGCTGCGCTCGGCAGATGCACGTTTCCTGTCAACACATCTGTATAATCTCTCTGGACTGTATTTACCATCTGGGTGAATTGAAAGTGTCCCTCTATCAGCAAGGCTTCCAAAATCTTTTTTAAACGTAGTTATTTGAGTGTGACTTCCTAGGGAGCAAAACAGACTTTTCAGGGTGGGATTTCGGGAGAGAGTTTAGACTTATATATGCATGCATTTTATGCTTTATTGGACATTAGAGGGGTGAAAAACTGATGAGAGTGTTTTTGC
Organism: Esox lucius; assembly: GCF_011004845.1. Taxonomy (NCBI): domain Eukaryota; kingdom Metazoa; phylum Chordata; class Actinopteri; order Esociformes; family Esocidae; genus Esox; species Esox lucius. The sequence goes on from NC_047589.1 coordinate 29,004,937, forward strand.
TGAATGGGCAGGAGGTTGGTCAGATTCAAACCCATGCTGCAGCAGTACATGTGCCTGGAAGGTCACACACAATCTCACACACACAGACACACACATGTTTGGTTGATTCCCGTGGAGGTCTGCTGAGGTGTGTGTGTGTATGTGTGTGTGTGACTGCGTGATTGATTTTCCCACTTTTATTAACACTGGATGTGTTTTTTACTGCTCCTCCTGATCACTAAGACAAAGTTATTTCCTTGTCATCCTCCCTGATGACACACACACCCAAGCTGCCAAAAGTCTGACGTCAATTTCCTCCAGCAAAGCAAAGGAAAGGGATTAGAGAATAATATGGCCGTCAGAATGTGTTATCTTCAGCTGCGATATACTACAATCTGGGACTGTGAAATGTGAGGGGTGCACCAGGAAATGAAGAAGCCAGAGATGTTTGTTGCTGTGAGATAAGCAATGTCTCCCTAGCTAAAGATGGTAGGAACATCAGAGCTGTGGAACGCTGTTCAGATACTTCATCCCCAGTGTCCACGTAGTTGTTTTCACTGTACTTTGTAGAGCAAGAACACATTTATGAAAATGACTCATGCCATGTTTTTACTTTGGCCGTTCAAGTGCTTTCCGGTGTCCTGAGACCTGGTTTTGTTTCCTTGAAAAGAGAACGGAGGGAGAGTCCAGTGAGGGGATGTTTAAAACAGCTGTCTTAACTCACTCTCCTTCCTTGCCCCAACACACACACACTGAGGACAGCTTAAATCTCTCTGTGATTTACTTCCTTTTATGAGTGTCTGTGAAGGTAATGTTTATTCACAGATCGACTGGATTTGGCCTGTCGGCAGGTCGTTGGCGTTTTTTACCAGAATTAAAGTCTTGGGATGACGTGTCCGAGCTACCTGACAACGGTGTTGTGATTCTGAATCAACCATGGCAACTAAGAAACACAAATCAACAAATGCAACTCGATAAGGCATCTACGTGGTCATCTGTTTTCAAAACAAGGAAACGTGATCCCCGCCGTGTTTTTATCCCCTGATCGGGATTCTTCGTGATGACACTCCTACCTGACCGTGTCAGGAAGTGAACACAATTGTTTGTTGTGAGAAAGTTCTGCTTGTTCTTGTCATTTCCACCAGGAAGGACCCACGAGCGCCAACATTTGAAGTTCAGGAGCACATCATATATAGTGTCAAATGAAAGCTTTCTGACTATATTCTTTAGAAATAAAATAATTTTTCTGAGATTTACATCTCAAATATATATAGCCAAAGCATAATGCATTTTTCTTATTGTGTATATCTGTTCAGGACAAATTGAGAAGTACACATTACATAGCCATAATTACGCCTGTCTGTATATAGTACAGACCAGGGACCAATGATGTAATTCTGTTACATCATTGTGTTATCGTCATTCTGTTACCGTCATTCTCTTACCGTCATTCAGTTACCGTCATTCTTTTACCAGATGTTGATCCATTTCGCTTGCTGTTCAACAACCACAACAGATTGGTGTCAAATCATAGCTGACACCCAGTTCATTCTGCATATCTTCACAATCTGATATTTACGTTTCTGTAAAACAAATTAATTCACTGTCATTCTAAAACATTACCTCTGCACTACTGTGGAACTACCCTGGTTTTTGTAATATTTTAAAAGGACATTTTGAGATAAGCCCCTCCCCAGCTGGTGTGGTCGTCCTTGTTGGAGGTCCCATAGAGTGGAATTCAAACTTGCTCAGCAGTGTTGGCGGTGTAAATATCAGAGGACATATCTTGATTTTTAAGTCTCCTGCACCAGGGGTGGAGTTGTTTTGGTAATTCAGAAGATGACATCACAATATAAAGGGGAAGGGAGATGAAGTAAAAAAAAAAGTCCTTGAATCCACTGAACTCGTAAACTGAGAAAATGTATGAAGTCACTGAAGTCATCAATCATTCTTCTGACACGCTTGAGTTCACTATTAAAGGGCTATACAACCTTTAAAAATAAAATAGTTGCATACACTGTACAAATAAAAGGTTCTCAGATGTGTTAGCGATTCTTCAAGTTTAAACTGTGGGGGTCCCTGAAGAACCCTTTGAAAGGGTTACACGAAGAACCCCTTGATAGTTGCTCAAAAAGGAGTTTAAAACTTCTGTTAAAATGTTCCCCTTGAAGAACCCATAGGTGTTCCCACACAGTGTCAATAAAGAACCCGGAGAGGATCCTCCAAGTCCCTTTTCTTTTGTGAATGTACTGTAATGGGATTATGAATGTCCTGTAATGTGATTATGAATGTACTGTAATGTGATTATGAATGTACTGTAATGTGATTATGAATGTACTGTAATGTGATTACGAATGTGCTGTAATGTGTTTATGAATGTACTGTAATGTGATTACGAATGTCCTGTAATGTGTTTATGAATGTCCTGTAATGGGATTATGAATGTCCTGTAATGTGATTATGAATGTACTGTAATGTGAATATGAATGTACTGTAATGTGATTATGAATGTACTGTAATGTGATTACGAATGTCCTGTAATGTGTTTATGAATGTACTGTAATGTGATTACGAATGTCCTGTAATGTGTTTATGAATGTACTGTAATGTGATTACGAATGTCCTGTAATGTGTTTATGAATGTCCTCTAATGTGATTATGATTGTCCTTTAATGTGATTATGATTGTAACTGTAAAGTGATTTTATTAGAACTAATGTTTCCTGTGACCAAAAGAGACTGAATGAGGTGTAATCAGTGAGTCAATGGATCACATACAGGCACACACAGCTAACTGCTAAACACATTTCTCAAACATTGCACTTTGGGCTGGAAGTGTAATATGTATATGTAAATATCTCTTGCTTTTCTCTCCATTACATAATTCTGCCACTATATAGCACAGACTCACCCTATTAAACTCAATGATATAGGTATTCTAATGAAACCACTAGTGGAAGCATTCACATTGTGTAATTGTTAATAAGTCATAAACATTTCAGGGCATATAACTCATCTCTGGCATGGTTACAGTTACTCAACATGCCAAAAACACAATACATTATAGTTTGATCCCACGCTTCTAGTCCCAAATTCAGTCAATTTGTCACAGTGAAACAATAACCCAGGGGGGTACCGTTCACATTTCACGTTCCTGTATCGTGTGACTTGATGACACTCGGCCTGAGAGTGGATGATTTATGGTACCTGTGTTCGTTCCTAAGCCAGGGATCATGGCGTCCATTCCAAATGGCACTCTTCCCGATGTATGGTGTAGTGCAGGAGTCTGGATTAAGCCTGCAGGCGTATGGTCACATTAGTGTACTAGAAGGGAAGAAGGTGGCCATTGGTGACACGATCTGTGGGGGGACTGAGATGTGATTGATGACGCTGCGCTCTTTTTCCACCGGACAAGATGGATCATGGTCAATCGGGTTTTGGGGGCCGCAATTACCACGGCCATCTATTCCAATCAAAAGTTTATTAATATCAGAGGCTGAGCGGTAGCACACGTGCAACTCTATGCTGAAGAGCCGGCTTCTCTAGCCTTCTCTCCTTCGTCTCTCTGCCTGATTGCGTCTGTCTGTAATGGAAGTCGACCCACCTGGCTGAGCTCGGCTACGTTTCGTCTCTCCTCGGATGAGTGCTGTTCTCTAACGTTCTGAACGTTTTAGCTGTGTCACTGTTTTCCGTGGTTGCTGATATTGAACAAACTGCTGGAGAGCACGGACAGCGTTAACAGAGACCAATTATGAACACGCCTGTCATCAAGGCCCTGGGGGTATCCCCTATGGGACCCTGTTCCCTAAGAAGTGTGTACACTACTTTAGACCAGGGCCTATAGGTTAAAAGCCTTTGCATCATGACAACAGCTTAGGACAGTGGCAACAAGCATGTCATAAACCATGAGAACAGGGGCTGAAAGGAACAACGACCCCTCCAGTGATGTCATGTCACTTGACCCTAGATGACCTCCTGTGGGAGATGGGCACAGTTCAACGGACGACCACTCTTCACTTCTTCTCACTTTTTTTACCATCAGTATACGTCTTTAATTTAGCGATCTCTCTCTAAATCTCCAATTCACTCTACTTCTTCCCACTTTTTCTTCCTTTTACTCTCCCCCTCCTTTCCTCTATCCCTCCCAATGCCTCTCAGGCACCTCTCAGTTTTATGGAAATGTGTGAGACAGAATATCAGCCACAAAGCTGTCTATGTTTTGAATGGGCTTAAAAGCCTCATTAAACTCCAGTGCCTGTATGTTCAATAAACCCTATTCCAACCGTGAGGTAACCCAGACTGCCTACCACTGACATCATGGAGAAACCAACATTGAAGAAACGCTTTCCGTTATCGAAGAGAGCAGGACTTCCCCCCGGAAACATGGGATGAGTCAGTAAGAATAAGCCAAACTTGGGACAAGCCAATAGGGATGAACCAATTACCGATCAGCCAATAGCCCATTCATATGAAGAATAGGGGTGATTGTACTTGTCAGAAATTCCTGCAGTTCCTTTAATGTTGCTGTAGGCCTCTTGGCAGCCTCCCTGACCAGTTTTCTTCTCGTCTTTTCATCAGTTATCAAGGACACAAGTGTCCCCAACTTGTATGCCGATGGATCACATGAGCGGTTTTCCTGACTATAGGGATAATACCCCAAATTATTGTTAGATTAAATATATGCGTTGGAGCTCCAGAGACAATTGATGTAGCACTAACCAATATACCTGGATCTAGCATACCTGCCACTTGGGTTTTCTTATTGTCTATAACTACCAATGAATCAAGGATCTCTTTTTCAGTGAACAGACTCAATGAAAACTCTTGATTCTTAATATCAGAGTGCTCCTGAATCTTGATTTTCACATATTCCTCTATCATTTATTCTCACTCTTCTATTTTTGGTCAGTTACTTCCTTAACTACAGGTGCTGGTCATAAAATTTGAATATCATCAAAAAGTTGATTTATTTCAGTAAATCCATTCAAAAAGTGAAACTTGTATAATGTATACATTCATTCCACACAGACTGATATATTTCAAGTATTTATTTCTTTTAAAATTGATGATTATAACTGACAACTAATGCAAAACCCAAGTTCAGTATCTCAGAAAATTATAATATTGTGAAAAGGTTCAATATTGAAGACACCTGGTGCCACACTCGAATCAGCTAATTAACCCAAAACACCTGCAAAGGCCTTTAAATGGTCTCTCAGTCTAGTTCTGTAGGCAACACAATCATGGGGAAGACTGCTGACTTGACAGCTGTCCAAAAGACGACCATTGACACCTTGCACAAGGAGGGCAAGACACAAAAGGTCATAGCTAAAGAGGCTGGCTGTTCACAGAGCTCTGTGTCCAAGCACATTAATAGAGAGGTGAAGGGAAGGAAAAGATGTGGTAGAAAAAAGTGTACAAGCAATAGGGATAACCGCATCCTGGAGAGGATTGTGAAACAAAACCCATTCAAAAATGTGGGGGAGATTCACAAAGAGTGGACTGCAGCTGGAGTCAGTGCTTCAAGAACCACCACGCACAGACGTATGCAAGACATGGGTTTCAGCTGTCACATTCCTTGTGTCAAGCAACTCTTGAACAAGACACAGCATCAGAAGCGTCTTGCCTGGGCTAAAGACAAAAAGGAATTGACTGCTGCTGAGTTATGTTCTCTGATGAAAGTACATTTTGCATTTCCTTTGGAAATCAAGGTCCCAGAGTCTGGAGGAAGAGAGGAGAGGCACAGAATCCACGTTGCTTGAAGTCCAGTGTAAAGTTTCCACAGTCAGTGATGGTTTGGGGTGCCATGTCATCTGCTGGTGTTGGTCCACTGTGTTTTCTGAGGTCCAAGGTCAACGCAGCCATCTACCAGGAAGTTTTAGAGCACTTCATGCTTCCTGCTGCTGACCAACTCTATGGAGATGCAGATTTCATTTTCCAACAGGACTTGGCACCTGCACACAATGCCAAAGCTACCAGTACCTGGTTTAAGGACCATGGTATCCCTGTTCTTAATTGGCCAGCAAACTCGCCTGACCTTAACCCTATAGAAAATCTATGGGGTTTTGTGAAGAGGAAGATGCGATACGCCAGACCCAACAATGCAGAAGAGCTGAAGGCCACTATCAGAGCAACCTGGGCTCTCATAACATCTGAGCAGTGCCACAGACTGATCGACTCCATGCCACGCCGCATTGCTGCAGTAATTCAGGCAAAAGGAGCCCCAACTAAGTATTGAGTGCTGTACATGCTCATACTTTTCATGTTCATACTTTTCAGTTGGCCAACATTTCTAAAAATAAATTTTTTGTATTGGTCTTAAGTAATATTCTAATTTTCCGAGATACTGAATTTGGGATTTTCATTAGTTGTCAGTTATAATCATAACAATTAAAGAAATAAACATTTGAAATATATCAGTCTGTGTGTAATGAATGAATATAATATACAAGTTTAACTTTTTTAATTACTGAAATAAATCCACTTTTTGATGATATTTAAATGTTATGACCAGCACCTGTAGTAACTAGTGACTTCAACCTGTTTCAGGTCATTGCAGTAATTTCCTTCACTACAGCCCCAAGGTAACACAGAGTTTCAGCACAGGGAACATGGATGTTTCAAAGATACAAAGATTCACAATAAAGCAGAAACTAACTGGTTGTAGAAACCATTTGGTTTTGAGTCGTCTCAGGGCCAAATCACAGTGCACAGAAGTCCTCTACTTCAATCTTCAACAAATCTCTCAGCAGTAAAAATGGTTTATGTGTTTTTGGTGCCAGTGCTGAATAAAGCCATAATGAACTACTTTGGGTTTCTCGTTTTGGATGCTTGGTGAATGGATTGAGTTAAGGTAGCAAGCCGCTTAATGAAACCAAGATCAACGGCATGGTTGAGGTCAATTCCAGTCAAAACAGGAAGCATACTCAAATGGCAATTCTCTGCAGTGCCATTTAATAGTGATGGGAACTAACTGCGTCTTTTTTGACTCTTTTCCTTTGGTGAACCAAATTGCAAATTGCATTTCATCCAGTTCCCTGATTTGCATACTTATTTCATTCACAACAAAACTGCAGTTCTGTTCCAAAATATTTTATCAAATGGTGTTTTCAGAATATCAGGCTTGTTCAGATTTGTTGTTGTATATAATAATAATTTATCCGGTTTTCAGCTATTTCTGTCTCATTTCAAGCAAAACCATTCTCACCCCACTGGTAGATGTATTATTTAATTATATTAAATTATTATAAGTCTTATTTTAATTATTTTCTGCAGTCATCTCGGTTTGCACTTGGCATAACGTGACAGGTTTTTCTTTGAAATCAAGCAGAATATATATTTTTTTACAAGGGATATTTTCACAGGGCAGTTAGTTTTACAACCAGAGCCCAGAACAAAAACAGTGCACTATAAACAGAATAGAGTGCCATTTGGGACAAATCGACAGAGAAACCAGCTGACAGCCATTCGACAGCGACTCCAACCCCTCCTATCCTGTCCTCTAAACGTGGAAAGCTTTTAATTAGAAAAGGGAATCGTGCTGTTTGATTGGCCGTTGTCAACTCTCTTCCTCTATCTTGTCTAATTGATACTTAACTAACGTAATGGAGAACCAACATTAAGCAGCTGTATGGGTGGTGTGAGTTCCGTACGGCACACTATTCCCTTTCATGGTGCACTACTAATAGTGAGCTGGTCTCTTTTGACTTTGAGTGTAGGGAATAGGGTGTCATTTGAGCTGCGCGTGCACGACAGGCACACAGAAACGTTTCTTCTTTGGCTGTCAGGGTACAACAGAGGCGAGGTGACGGCCACACAAAGGATATATTTGTCCAATCTGTCCAAGCAGACTCTCCAACAGGAGGGTGGACTTTCCCATCGCCTGGACCAAGAGCAAGGGACGTGATTGGAGGATGGACGGTGCTTTGAACTGAGCAGGAGACCGCAGCCATGTCTGACTAAGTAAATAGAGTCAACCATTTTAGCCGAAATTAGCTTTAGCTAAACGAATCGGGGCACCTGTTGCTCTGCCCGTTGTTGACGCAGTCAGGAATCTGCATTTGAATGTCTTCAACTTGCCGGTGACGAAAGCGGGGACGACAGCGTTGCAATAACTTGGCCGAATGTTCAAAGATCCGCGGGCCAAAGTGTTTCTTAACAAAACATCAAAGCCGGAGGCAGGAATAGAAATGATGAAACGCTATTGGTTTTAGACAGCCTTACTTATTTTGTGTGTACACTGATCCTCCGAGATGTTGAATGTTGTTTCAGGGTGCCATGTTAAAGACGGCTGACCCCTCCAGCGCTGCGGGCTGATGTGAAGCCAATCATTACCATATGCAAACATTAGCTTTGTGTCCCAATTTGCTCGCTACTCTCTATATTGTACACTGGCTTTTCCCAGTGCCCATAGGTCTTGAAGTGCACAGGGAAGAGTACCGGGGGGTTCTTTTTGGACATGGTGTCCACTGCGAGGTGCTCCACCATTCAACCATTTAAAGCTAGTGTTTTCTCAACTACAGCATCACCGGAGATCATCAGACCTTTCAGATGTTCAACCTCTTCCTGTCATTATCTGGTCGGTCCTCAGAAGAATTTGAAGACGCCACCTGGGGAAAAAAAACAACACCCCGGAAGTCTTGGCGTGCTGACATCTCGTGAAGAGTGCTACTGTTAACCAGGTTCCACACGTGTCAGGTGGAAAATGATGCACCTGGTTGGGAATATGAGGCCATTGGGATGTCAGGGATGTCCTCAGTTTGTCTCCACATTAATGCTAGTCTCTCTGTCGTCTTCCGTGATTAACGTGATGTTTAGTCCGGGCCCCAGAGGGTGTGTGTGTGTGTGTGACTAAAAGCAGGCCCCTGTCTAGTCAGTGTGTCTGGAGTCAGAGTGGTTGCCAGGCAGGGTGGTTGAAGCCAGCATTGTGAGAGCTTGGTGTTTGCTCATGTCTTAGCCTGGACAACAGATGACAACACTGATGGGGTCTCTGTCTTAATGGCCTCTCCCTCATCCTCAACCTCTCACCCCCTCTCCTCTCTCCATCTCTCCCTCACCTCTCCTCTCTCCACCTCTCCCTAATGTCTAAACTCTCCACCTCTCTCCCTTTCCCCCTCCTCCCTCTGTTTCTCCCTACGCCCTTTGCTCCTCCTTTGCCCTATTCCACTCTCACTCTCTCCTCTTCACTTCATGCCCCCCCCCCCCCCCCACTCTGTATTTGGTCAGACATGGATACACATTCTAGAATGGACAGGAATTCTTTTCAAAGGCAGTTTAGACACCAGAGTTCAGCTTTACAGAATCTGAATAGGATGAATGAGAAGGTGTGTGTCTGTGTGTGTGTGTTATTTAAATCTCTGTTTGTCTATGTATGATACGTTTTATTGTTCCCTAGGGTTGAGGCTTGAACCCAACACATTTAAATATGATGAGCGTCCTTTTAAAATTGCATTGATGGTGGCGGGATGTGAGGGTCATTGTATTCAACTGTCTGGTTTGAGAATGCATTGGTGGATATGGGGCCCTGAATATGGATGCATGGGTGGATATGGGGGCCTGAATATGGATGCGTGGGTGGATATGGGGCCCTGAATATGGATGCATGGGTGGATATGGGGGCCTGAATATGGATGCGTGGGTGGATATGGGGGCCTGAATATGGATGCGTGGGTGGATATGAGGGCCTGAATATGGATGCATGGGTGGATATGAGGGCAGGAATATGGATGCATGGGTGGATATGAGGGCCTGAATATGGATGCATGGGGGGATATGTGGGGCTGAATATGGATTCATGGGTGGATATGGGGGCCTGAATATGGATGCATGGGTGGATGCATGGGTGGATATGGGGCCCTGAATATGGATGCATGGGTGGATATGGGGGCCTGAATATGGATGCATGGGTGGATATGAGGGCCTGAATATGGATGCGTGGGTGGATATGGGGCCCTGAATATGGATGCATGGGTGGATATGGGGTCCTGAATATGGATGCATGGGTGGATATAGGGGCCTGAATATGGATCCATGGGTGGATATGAGGGCCTGAATATGGCTGCATGGGTGGATATGGGGCCCTGAATATGGATGCATGGGTGGATATTGGGTCCTGAATATGGATGCATGGGTGGATATGGGGCCCTGAATATGGATGCATGGGTGGATATGGGGTCCTGAATATGGATGCATGGGTGGATATGGGGCCCTGAATATGGATTCATGGGTGGATATGGGGTCCTGAATATGGATGCATGGGTGGATATGGGGTCCTGAATATGGCTGCGTGGGTGGATATGGGGCCCTGAATATGGATGCATGGGTGGATTTTGGGTCCTGAATATGGATGCATGGGTGGATATGGGGGCCTGAATATGGATGCATGGGTGGATATGGGGCCTGAATATGGATGCGTGGGTGGATATGGGGCCCTGAATATGGATGCATGGGTGGATATGGGGTCCTGAATATGGATGCATGGGTGGATATAGGGGCCTGAATATGGATCCATGGGTGGATATGAGGGCCTGAATATGGATGCATGGGGGGACATGGGGTCCTGAATATGGATGCATGGGTGGATATAGGGGCCTGAATATGGATGCATGGGTGGATATGAGGGCCTGAATATGGATGCATGGGTGGATATAGGGGGCCTGAATATGGATGCATGTGTGGATATGAGGGCCTGAAAATGGATGCATGGGTGGATATGAGGGCCTGAATATGGATGCATGGGTGGATATAGGGGCCTGAATATGGATGCATGTGTGGATATGAGGGCCTGAATATGGATGCATGGGGGGATATGGGGTCCTGAATATGGATGCATGTGTGGATATGGGGGCCTGAATATGGATGCATGTGTGGATATGAGGGCCTGAATATGGATGCATGGGGGGATATGGGGGCCTGAATATGGATGCATGGGTGGATATGGGGTCCTGAATATGGATGCATGGGTGGATATGGGGGCCTGAATATGGATGCATGGGTGGATATGAGGGCCTGAATATGGATGCATGGGGGGATATGGGGTCCTGAATATGGATGCATGGGTGGATATAGGGGCCTGAATATGGATGCATGGGTGGATATGAGGGCCTGAATATGGATGCATGGGTGGATATGAGGGCCTGAATATGGATGCATGGGTGGATGCATGGGTGGATATAGGGGCCTGAATATGGATGCATGGGTGGATATGAGGGCCTGAATATGGATGCATGGGTGGATATAGGGGCCTGAATATGGATGCATGTGTGGATATGAGGGCCTGAATATGGATGCATGGGTGGATATGAGGGCCTGAATATGGATGCATGGGGGGATATGGGGGCCTGAATATGGATGCATGGGTGGATATGGGGGCCTGAATATGGATGGATGGGTGAATATTGGGCCCTGAATATGGATGCATGGGTGGATATTGGGCTCTGAATATGGATGCATGGGTGGATATGGGGGCCTGAATATGGATGCATGGGTGGATATGGGGGCCTGAATATGGATGCATGGGTGTGACGAAGACCATGCTCCAAACTGCATCCTGTTTCCTATGTTGGGCTCCGATGAATGTGGTGACATCCAATAAGGAACAGGTGTCATTAGAGCAGCACCTCGACTGTGTTTGGGCTGGGTGTTATTTGTGACACCCAGGGCATTTCTCAATTTTCTCCTATCCTCTCCTGAACAACTGACCATTCACTTAACAGCAGGCTGTTGTCAGAAGGAAGTCCAGAATCAAGGGACAACGATAGCTGAATCTTGGGTTGACTTCTTCTCTCATCTGTCAGACCGGATTAAAGTTGTGGAACTAGAACTTCTTCAATGGGGTTCGTTGAATAATCCATTCTATTCATTCTATTTCTGTGCATTTAAACCCGTGGAATCCAGATGACTTGGGGAGAAACTGGTCAATCACTAGACAACAGGATGTAATCAGAAGGAAGCAGAGCGCTTAAAATCCAGGGACAACTGGTATAACAACTGATCCCTGGGCGGTGTAACTGATTTCTACGTGGGCACTGGAGAGGTGGAAAGTTGTTATAGATGTTCACTCTGTTATAGTTGTTCACTACTTTTGGGGCACCATTTGGGACCCAGGCAGTTCCTAGGGGCCTCTGATGTCTTGTAGCACACTAGATAAGAGCCCCGTTCTTCAGCACGGCAGTGGTGTTACTGCCGCCATTAATCTTTGTGTGCAATACTCCATTGTCGTTTGGAAAACATCTTCGTAGAAATGCGCAAATACTCCCCTCAGAGGGGAGGCCTGCTCCGTGTAAAACCACATTAAGCTCTGATGTCCAGATTGAGCATCAATCTAGCTGAACCAATGGCCTAGTGAGTGACACGATCCGGATGAATGGACGCCATTGATGGATGGGAAGGGGAGGATGGGAGACCATGTTGGTGTCAATCATCAACCCTGCCCCCAATCCCTTCTCTGGCCCCGCCTCCCTCCATTCCTCCTCCCATCTGTCAGACTGGTCCGGGGGAGGTTTGAGGTCTGGCCACATGAAACACAACCCGGGGCCAGCTTCCTCCGCCTCTCTCCGAGCACTCTGTCTGTTGGTTTAACCCAGCGTTGATGAGGCTCTCTTCCCTCAAGCGAAGTCTGTTCACTCTCTCCCCCTCCCAGTCTCCCCCCCTCCCAGTCTCCCCCCCTCCCTGTCTCCCCCCCTCCCTGTCTCCCCCCCTCCCTGTCTCCCCCCCTCCCTTTCTCTGGCAGTCTGTCTGGCAATCACACGTTTTCTCTTTATCTCCACAGCACTCTTTCTCTCTGTATTTCTCTTTCCCTTTTCCCCCTCCCTGTCTCTCCCCCTCCCTGTCTCCCCCCTCCCTGTTTTTCCCTCACCTTCTCATCTCTCTCGCTGGTGATCGGTCTTTACCTCTGAGTATAATGTCAGTTCAGTAATTTCCAGCGCTGCGTCGCTAGCTGCCTCCCCTGTCAAATGCAATTTATGGATGTCACAACCTAACTGAGCTGGAATGTTCTTTCATGTCCGCAATCAAAGATGTATACATGTACATAGTCAACACCACGCTGGGCGCCACAGATGAGATTTATAACACTAGTCTTCCATATCGTCTCAATCTGTTTCTTCAATGGCATTCCTCGTTACATGAAGGTCCCATCTACAAAGTGATTTAAATTAATGTGCTTAATTGTCAAGTATGAGAATTTAAAAGTATGTGCTTTAAGTCGTTTGGCTTTCGTAGTGACGTATTTGATGTTGAGATGTACGAGAGGATAACCCTAACATTAGCATGAAGTTGTGCAACCCTGTGTTTCACTGGTCTTTCAGTCACTGTAGTTTTTCTGCGTGGCCACACTTATCTCCAAATGTCTCTGTTGTGTCCTTGAACCTCAGTCTGTTGCATGTGTCTGACAACATGAGGACCAAGAAAGTGTCAGTGCACGTTAAGCTGGCCATCAGTAGGCAGATGAATCGATCAGAGACAGCCTGAACATTAAACGTGCCGGAATCAACTGTTCCGTTAAGATGGAAGAAAGCACTGGTGAGCTCAGAAATGGCACCTGAGCATGGAAGACCTCTGAAGTAGATAACTGAAAAACTTTCCATGTTAAAAAAAAAAAAAACACAAGCAACAGTCTGACAGATATGGAACACTCCAAAAGGTAGGCGTAGATGCATCAAATTCCATATGCAGAAGAGTACACCAGCAGAACTTTGGCCAAGCCACATGGTGAAAAAAGCTAATAGACCTCGAATTGACAAATCATGCTACAGTAAAAAAAAAAGCCTTCAGAGTTATGGAAACAAAGGCTTGACGCTTAAGACTAACCAGTAACTGAATGTTGGAAAAACCTCCGTGTGGACAAGAAAAGGTACTGACCCATCCTTGTTGTCAGTACACATTGATGTCCTGTAAATTTGACCTCATCACTTTGGTGAGTTTAACCCAGCGACCTGGTGACACTTTCAAGGCAAAGAAAAGAGGAAGAAAGAGTTCAAGTAAATGCCCCCCTACCAAACAATTCAGGAGAAATAAGTAAGTTCATGACTTTGTGGGTTAATTAACTAGTGATGACCCATCACTGGAGTGATATAAAACATTTAAAAAAGACCAGAAATTAATAAGCAAGCTTATTCATGAAAATAAATAAGCATGTTTATATTTATCGTACACTTCTTAATAGAAGAAATGCAATATGCTTTACAAAGAAAGAGAAAAATATATAAAAAATAAGAACAACTACTGAGTAATCAGGACACAAGCAAATGTTCTTTTTATGACTTACATGTTTGTAATGTTCACCTTGGAATCGTCTTTTCTGACGTTCTAATGAAATTTTTCTTATTTTCCACTGGCCTTTATACTTTTCCAAACTGCTTCCCATGTCCCCCAAAAAGCCCCGTAAATTGAATTTAAAGCAAGTTTCTGTCTATTCAGAGACGCAGGCCTCTGAGTCAGGGGAGCCCCCCCCACCCCCCCCCCCCCCCCACCCCCCCCGCCAGCTGGCCGACAGATGGAGGGGACCTGTTGTCCAGAAAAGTGTGTGGAAGTGAGAATTGAGGGGGGGGGGGGGGTCAGTGACATAGGTAATGAATGATAACTACATCTGTGGCTAAAGCACCCGAGCGTTGCTCACGCGGCCAGGCCAGGTGTGGTTATATCTGGGGGAGGACGGGTTGTGACATGGTGTGCGGCCGAGCGGTTGGACGCAGCGGCGGTGTGTTTGTTTACGCGACTTGTGAAATACAGGAAATCCCGGCATGGACCTGAGTGAGTCGAAGAGAGGGGTCAGAGGAGAGGGGAGACAGAGAAGAGGAGAGGGGGGGAGAGGGGAGAAGGGAGAGTGGAGAGGAGGGAGGAGAGAGGAGTGAGGATAGACGGCTGAGGGTCAGGCAGGAAAGGAGGTGCGAGGAGAGTGTCAGACAGGAAAGGAGTGGAGATAGGCGTGGGAATTTGAGCGGTGCGCGTGTGGAAACCAGAGGGTGTAGTCACGAATAACACCCTTCTTTTCCAAACACACTCACTCATTCACTGGATCCACTGACCCCTCCAAGCCATGTGTTTGTGAAATGCCCTGAAGGGCCTGCTAATGGAGAACTTTGGTACACTTTCTTTGGATAAACCCCGGCTGGATGAATTCTAGACGTGGAGATTTTAAGTAACTCCCAACCGCATTTCAATATCCACAAAGCCTCATCCTAACCTTAACTTTATCTCGTCACCACAGCAAGTATTTGCACACCAGCAGATGGTTTGTTGCTTGGTTGACCGTCAGCAGATCAGGGTGTATATCTGGTAGAGTCCAAACAAAGGGGGACTGAACATGTTCGTTCATATCTAAAATGTTATCAATGTCTCAGTAACACAACAGTCTTCTAGTAGTTAAAATGCTGTGGCGTCTGTTCAGTAAAAGTTCCCTTTGTTGAATTCCTCTGTATGGTACCCACAGTCCAGTCGGATCTATATAGGGGACTGCCACCTCATGTTTTAGTTTTGTCCTGAATTGGCTCTGGGCCACACAGCTGGTGGGAATCTGTAGGTAGGAAAGTTGTGTGTTTTAACAAGCGGGCGTTTTTCGATTCAGGTGTTAAATTTAGCTGCTTCAGGGATTTTATAAGGCGTGTTGCTTATAATGTGTTGATTGATAAGTTAACTTAATTGTCCAATAATTTTCAAACATTTTATTCTGCTGTTGACATCGTGTAGTGCTGTTTTATTTTCGCTGTTGACACTGTGTAATGCTGTTTTATTCTGTTGTTGACACCGTGTAGTGCTGTTTTATTCCGCTGTTGACACTGTGTAGTGCTGTTTTATTCTGCTGTTGACACTGTGTAGTGCTGTTTTATTCTGCTGTTGACACCGTGCAGTGCTGTTTTATTCTGCTGCCGACACAGTGTAGTGCTGTTTTAGTTGGCTACAAGGGCACAGAGGCAGCTGAGTCAACAACAATTTTTGATTAGAGTTGATTAACGCTGCACATTAGCTCAATAGGTTTTAAGAACCATTTCAACTGGACTGATAAAGGACTTGTATGCCTGCTGGACTGATAAAGGACTTGTATGCCTGCTGGACTGATAAAGGACTTGTACGCCTGCTTGTCTGATAAAGGACTAGTACACCTGTTGGACTTATGAAGGTTCCATAAAATATGGCTTCTAACACATTTTATGAAACAAAGACCTATGACATGTTGTCTGTGAACTGCCTATTTAGTTATCATGTGACATAGACAAAATAAAGAACAAATAGTTCCTTATTGTGACTTCCATATCAAGATATGAGTTTTGATCAGCCATCCATGTAAAAGCGTTATCCACCAGCTCACTGAAAGGCAGATGTTTCACCTTCTGCCCAAGCATCTAACTGCTCGGCTTCTGTTCACCCCGTACAGTTCTGGGATAATAAGAGAAAAATGCAGACATTACAGTCTAAGTCAAGGATCTCATTACCGTCTCACTGATCCTGTGGTCAATCTGCTCTGTGTAGAGTCTGGAAGTCAAAGAGCCATAGCCAGACCTGTGACTCTGACTGGGGTTTCTCATGGGACTGTTGGTTCTGAGGTCTCGTCCTGCTAACTCTGCGGAGCACAAGCATCTCAGCTCAGAATGTATCCGAGTTCAGTGTTAAGTGAATGTAATGAATATGTTAAATAGCGTGTGCAAATGGGTTTTCTCCTGCTGTTATTCTTGCCATGTATCCAGTCAGTGAAGTGGAAACGGGTAAAGGTTTGGTTAAGCTGAGGTGTCAGTGTCCCTTGACGTCATCTAATGGTACAGAGTTCAACGGCCACGTCTGGCCAGGTTCCTAAATTCAACCCTGTTCCCTTAATCCACTTAAGATTATCGGAATTGGGTTCTTCCCACATAGACTGATTCCTTTCTGACGGTCGTTGGTTTTTACGTTGAGTGTGCTCTGCTTCGTCACTTTTTAGAGACATTTACAAAGACTTGACACTTTCACGACAATGATAATAATGATCATTGTTTTCCTCGGGTCAAACCTCTCTCTTCCTCTACTCTCTTCTCTACTCCTCCCCGTTCCTCCCTCCATGCCCCCCCCTTTCTCCCTCCGTACTTCCGCCCCCTTCCTCCCTTCATCTCTCCGCCCCTTTTCTATTAGCTTCTGTCTGTCAAACACAAAATGTAAAAATGTTTGTTTGATTTAGTTTTGGCCAGGGGTGTTTGCATTGTTAAGAGGTGTGTGTGTGCAAGCGTGCATATAAAGGTATCTGTCCTGGTGGCATCCTGGGTGTAGTGGAGGGACAGACAGCTCTGTGTCACCTTCGTCTACCCACCCAGAGTCAGGTTAGCCAAGTTAGCAGTTAGCTTCGTCAGACACTGCTGTTAGATCAATGACAGGAAACATGCCTGCTTTTCCCACAGTGCTTTGTCATCATTGCAATACCCCAAATTAGCGATTGTCAGGTACCGAATAAAGAAAAGGTCAGCAACATCTTTCAATTTGGATGCAGATTCATAGAAACATGAGCCACACGTTTACCAGGTTGGATCTTTTAGATAAATGTCACCAGTGCCAGAATTGCAAACAATCTTTTTAGGATATGGAACTCACATATGCCTGAGGGGCTGGTTAAGAACAATTCCTTTAAGGCTAAGTTATTTAGGTTGTATTTCAAAATGATTGTATGTTATTTCGACCAAATCTTCTGTTGTGTGGTACCATTAAAGGCAGACTCTGCCTTTCTCTGAGTGCTGGGAAGACGGATTTAAGGCCCACAGCAATCCATTGTTAGACCTGTAAGTGTTGGATTGAACGTGTTTTGATTTTGTCTGTGAAGTTTAAGCACTAAGACAAATGACATCCTGTCGTGCTGATCGAGCAACTCCCATTGATTAATTGAGTCACTTAAGAGGTGTATACATGCACGCCCCCATGCGCACGCATGTGCACACACACACACACACACACACACACACACACATCCACACCTTGTCTTAAATCTGCTGTTTTCGTTTTTGTGATAAACCTCTATTTTGGTGCCAATAAGTGCCTCAGGATTCCTTACACAGCTGCTCAAAAGCTTTGGGTGCACACACACTCATGCGCACACACACACATGCATACATACATACACACACACAAACACACCTTAAGAAACACTTAAACTGTTGGTCAAAGTACCTCCCTGGTAAGGCCCATATAAATCATATATTCCACTCCCAACTGAATTGTCTGGAGCTACATGTTGCATTCTATGTGAGGACGAATTAAAAAACAATATTTGTTAAAAATGTACAAACCAACTAAAAATTTGTTTCAGCTTTTTTTGACAGGTTTAGATGGACTTGAAACATCTTCTGAACTCCCGAATTTTTGACTTACACCACCATTTTGTAAAGTATCCAGTACTGGAGAAATATTTGTAGGGAAACTTTTTTTTCACCTTCTTTACGAGTGAGTCCTAAACATCCGTGTTTTAACTCCTATATTTAGTACACGCTATTTATTGCATTGAATGATTCAGACCAACTAGTCTGCCTGAATACAGTAGAGTTGCTGTGAACTGGGAAACGGCCTGAGGCCTGCTGTTGCTGGGCTCTTTGTCAGTCATGTTCTGGACAAAGGGAGTGGAAAGGTGGGGGTTGGCTGGGACGATTTGCACTGACTTTACAGAAGGCACTCAGTTGGCCCTCAGACTAATAAAACAAGAATGAGTTACTGTGAGAACATGCAGTCGATGGAACCAGAATGTAAACCTGGCAACCGCTTCATTATCATTAATTTGGCTCGTTAGCAATGTGAAGTGTTTTACTGACACCCTTTGCTGCAGGAAACCACGAGAATGCCCCAGAGGGGTTTTGTGCTTTTTGTTTCTGTGTGTGTGTGTGTGTGTGTGTGTGTGTATGTGTGTGTATGCGTGTGTGTGTGTTTATGTGTGTGTGTGTGTGTGTGTGTAAAACCATAAGAGTAGTGTTTAACACACTGTTAATTCTCTCTCCTAGAGACCCTCTTCTCCATCCATCAACTCCTCTCACTCCGTATCTCTCCTAGAGACCCTCTTCTCCACCCATCAGTGAGCTCCACTCTCCTAGAGACCCAGTGATCCTACAATGAGCTCCACTCTCCTAGAGACCCAGTGATCCTACAATGAGCTTCACTCTCCTAGAGACCCAGTGATCCTACAATGAGCTCCACTCTCCTAGAGACCCAGTGATCCTACAATGAGCTCCACTCTCCTGGAGACCCAGTGATCCTACAATGAGCTCCACCCTCCTAGAGACCCAGTGATCCTACAATGAGCTCCATTTCTCTGACCAACTCTTCTAATAGCGAGAGGTGTGGCTTTATGATTTATTATTCGGAGTTCAGATCTCTTTTATTTAAATATATTTTTCATTTTTGTCAGTTTTTGCCAGTTTTATGCGGAGCGACATACATGTAATGTAACATACCAGAAGTCCCCACCGAGATCGCAAAACTTTAAAATTCGGTCTACACTTGTTTTTTTTAACCAGTCCACACTAGGGAAAACCCTATTTACAGGTTAAGGTTTAGGTTTAGGGTAAAGCGTACATATTTTTCTGGAACCCACTAGGGTAGGAAAAAATGTGTGTAACTAAGCCGGAAGCTTTTCAGCACGAATGCATCTAACCTTTTCAAAATAAGCCCCTATGTTTACAGTGGCCTTCAGACTGAGGAATGCAGCCTGAAATGTAGCCAGTCTTTGATGCAAGATGGCCGTGTCTCAGCTCGACGCTATCGTAACGAAATTCACCTTTCTGAGGGCCAAGAGGAAGATAAAGGCCAGCATAGACGTGATTCTTGTTCTTCTCAATGGACAGCCACTGTTATCAATGGAATTGTTCCAGTAGTTGAGTGCTGTAAGATTCCTCGCTGATCATAGTTTCAACTTTACATAATGTGGACGGGATGTTGCCTCTTCGTGCCCGGACACATTCCACCCTTTGGTATAAAGCTTAATTGTGGTCCATTAAGTTTAGATTTTGGTTCATCATAAAAAGTCAACATACCTCTATGTTTAGATATTTAGCATTTCTCTTTGTTGGAAAAATAATTAAAGATGATTATAATACATTTTTACTTCCTGAATTGAAATTTGAATTGAAGATCCCAACACCGGTCCACAACGACCAGCTACTGTAGCGCTGCGGCGCGTGAAAGCAATGAGTGTAGTGCAGTCTGGGCGAAGACCCTCGGGGGGTGTGGCCCTTCACTGTGTTTTCTGTTAGGTTCAAGACAGCGTCTGAAGGCCCACAAGGGCAACTCGTTAAACGACCAGCAGTGTGGGGGAGCGACATGTCTCGTTCGTCTGCGGAGAGAGAGAAGTCAGTAATAATATCTTCACGAGGCCCCGTGCTCTTCTGAAACACTCCGTGTCGGAGGATCCCTTCCATAACGTTTATGTCCTTATCCAGAGCTTCTTGTATTCAGTGTAATCATCTTCAGACACAGTCACATATTTCACTCATAGTAGGTGCATTTCTCACAGAGGAAGGGACCTCTTTCCTTCATTCCTTCATTTTGCTGTCATTATTTCCTTAATTTTAAGTCCAGTTTTTTGACAAACTGATCCTGAGTCCCTTATTAGGCCAGACTAGCTGTTTTTCTCTGTCAATTCAAATGTCTGTCTCTCAGTTCTAATGTCTGTCTCTCAGTTCTAATCACAGCCTGTGTGTGTCTAGCAGCTGCTCAGAGTGCTCCCCTCATTTCTGAGTCATTTCCTAAAGACAACATGGTGTCTCAGGCTAAATGCTCATATCTGGCTACCTGGGGGCATGGAGTCCTGTTTGGATTGGAGGAAGTCAGACATATCTGTATACCAGGGGGCACGGGACGCTGTTTGTATTGGAGGGAGGTCTGACATATCTGGGTACCTGGGGCGTAGAAGGGCGCTCGATAGGAGTTTGGTTTGGGGGGGATGGAATGGATGAGAGGATGGAGGGATTATGGATGGAGAGATGGAGTGAGGTGCAGAGAGAGAGAGAGGGAAGAGTTCATGTCTGACATGGAGGAGGGAGGGATGAATGGAACCCCTGTGATGGGTGAGAACATCTGGAAAGATGGAGAGAGGGAGAGGTGGAGAGATTTACAGAGAAGGATGGAGAGAGAGAAAAAAGGGGTGGGGTGAAGTGAGATAGAGATGAATGGATGGACAGATGAATGGACAGAGAGGGAGAGATGGATGGAGGAACAGATGGAGGGAGAGATGGATGAAAAGAGTGAGTGGCTTGGGAGAAGTGAAACGGGACAGGCCAGCCACACGTCAGCCCGGCCAGTACCTGTCAGAATGACATCATGGGTAAAGAAGAGACAGACGCGTGTGTGTGTTTTGCAGACAATCACAAGTGTGTTCTCCAGGCGGGGGGAAAGTTGTGCCACAGCGGGGCGTGATCGGCCACCACCACCTTCTACCCCCCTGGCCGGGTTTATGATTTGTGGAAAATATGTTGCGGCTGCTCTCAGATTTAACAAGCCCCACCAAAATAAATGACTGTGTATCCAGGTGTCCACGTTAACTGGCTGCACAGTTCTGCTGGGCAGCTGGCACCATCTGTGTTCGAATTCAGTGCACTCCTCAAGATCGGGTCCGGATTGTGGAATCCTGTGAGTCCACAGAGGTGACGGATTCTGGATGAGCGCTCCTCTGTGACGCTGTACAAAAGCAGCCCCGTGAGGTTCAGGTTGCTGCATCCATTTCACTGGATGCAGCTGAGAACTGAGCTCAAACCGATGTGGAGGCGGGAAAGGCTACTGGTAAATTGGCCTCAATTGGCTTTGATACTCTTACTGGTTACAGGTGATTTTGGAGTTACATAAACGCCTGCACTGGAGACAGTCTCCGACTGGGATGTCATCAAGTACTAAGTCATGTTTTGCAGAGAATACTTATTTCACTCATTCAAATGCAAATCAATGTATGCAATTTTTGACATGCGTTTTTCTGGATTTTTTTTTGTTATTCTGTCTCTCGCTGTTCAAATAAACCTACCATTAAAATTATAGACTGGTCATTTCTTTGTCAGTGGGCAAACGTACAAAATCAGCAGTGGATCAAATACTTTTTTCCCTCACTGGACACACCCTATATCCAATATAAAGACCTAGAGATTCTGGATAAATAGTGACCTTGATAGGCAACGGTGTCATTTGGGCACGTTAGACGGAGGTTCCCAAAAAGGTTTGACCCGTGATTGTGTGTCTCTTTTGACCCGTTTTTGTAATATGCTGTAGAGAAGTAGTGAAGTTGCCCTACACAATTATTAGCCCTCTTAGTGAAGATGAGCAATGAAGGCCATGAAGAAATGTAGTTGTTTATCAACAAGCACCAAAGAAATTAACAGCACTCAAATCTTAAATGGAAAAATCCACTGGTGATGTTTTTGATGATTGAAAATAATTATGAAATCACTATGAATTCAGAATTCTGTGGTTTTCTTCTATGCTTTATTTTGGTTGCATGAGGAAATGTTCTATTGTATTTATTACATTTTTACATTAGGTTAATTATGTGGAAATAAAATTTCCCAGTAATTGAAGCAGACAAATTCTTACCCATGAATTATCTGATTGATTGGCTAAATGCTCGGGGGGAGGCTTCCAGGGGCGTAATGTGACTGAGTCAGTCAATTAGATCATTTCTAAATTCGAGGCAGATAGGCCTCCTAAACAAGATTCATGACTAACCTGCCTCTGCCCTCTGTCCCTGAGTGCATCCTGTTCTTTTCAGAAACCACCCTTAGTGTTGGGATGTGTGTGGGTGTTTGGAGGTGGCCAAAGAAAGCTAGCATTGTTCAGAAACAGAAAAAAAACAGGCCTCCACAACCCCCCCCCCCGGCTGATTTACTATCAGGTTTTCAGTCATTAATTGTCCATCAATGTTTCTCAGTGCCAGCTTTAAGTTATAGGTCCCTTCTGTTAACTGACAATTTAATGGAATCGCAGGATTCCAAAGTGGATGTTCTCCTTCCGTGGTACAATGTCCTATTCAATGGAAATGCACACAAGGACATATGCCGCGGTAACCCCTGGCAGTAATGATAGCTCTCTGTATTATTTATCTGTTGAGCGGTTTACGCCTGGTTTACGGAACAACAGTAATGACAGTGAACAATTCCAGATCACCGCAGTAAAGGTCTCTTTCATACCTACTCTGTCCTCAAAATCCTTTCTAAACATTCTCCGTCTCTGTCCCAGTCTGGAGTCGGTTCAGAGGAGTTTGAGCCTCGCCGGTTGTCTGGTTAACCCTCTGTCCCAACGTCTGAACTGGCCCTGAGTCACAAATGGCACCCTGTTCCTCTAGTGCGCTACTTTCTGTCACTGGGTTCTGGCTGAAAGGAGTGCACACTAAATGGGGAATCTGGTTCATGCTGCTCTACTACTGGTGGTGTTCTCTTCTCGTTATTCCTGCTTCAAAAGCTCTCCAAACCAGGAATCTTCAGCCGAGCCTTCAATAGGGGGCCAGGGGATTGTGCTGGTCCAAAAGAGGGCTCATCCAGAACATACATCCTCACAGGTAGGGGGCCAGTTTTAGAGACACTCTGAAAAGCTTCCTTTGCATCATGTCCCAGAGGCATGGGGCAGTCCACAAGGGTCCAGGGGTATTTACAACTCTGATCTTACAGAAGGGTGTAAATGCTTTCATTAGGCTGGATGAATTCAGTAATGTATTCTTGTATGTTGTAATTCTGTAATGTATTCCTGTATTTTATAATTCTGTAATATATTCTTGTATGTTGTAATTCTGTAATGTATTCCTGTATTTTATAATTCTGTAATATATTCTTGTATGTTGTAATTCTGTAATGTATTCCTGTATTTTATAATTCTGTAATGTATTCTTGTATGTTATAATTCTGTAATATATTCTTGTATGTTATAATTCTGTAATGTATTCCTGTATGTTATAATTCTGTAATGTATTCCTGTATTTTATAATTCTGTAATGTATTAACTGTTGCTGCCTTTTAGTCCAGGTCTCCCTTGTAATGAGACTCAGGGTGTGGAGTTTCCCTGATTGAATGAAGTAAGGATGAAGGTCTCTCTCTGTTGCTGGTGCACAGGACACTCTGAAGCACCAAGCAACTAGCAGTGTCTTTATTCTAAGCGGTGCCCTATTCCCTTTACGTTGCACTATTTTTGACCAGGGGCAATGGGGGCTAGGGTGGCATTTGGGTGTTAAAGACTGACATCAACAGGAAACCACCTGTAAGAAGTGTATTGAAACGAGGCATGAGCGTGCAACAAAGTGATGGGCTTTTATAGGCTGGTGAAGAAACTGCTGAGACATCTGAAAATAGAATTCCCTCCACTCCCCTCTCCCTCCCTCTACTCTCTCCCCCTCCACTCCCCTCTCCCTCCCTCTACTCTCTCCCCCTCCACTCCCCTCTCCCTCCCTCTACTCTCTCCCCCTCCACTCCCCTCTCCCCCTCCTCTACTCTCTCCCCCTCCTCTACTCTCTCCCCCTCCTCTACTCTCTCCCCCTCCTCTACTCTCTACCCCTCCTCTACTCTCTCCCCCTCCACTCCCCTCTCCCCCTCCTCTACTCTCTCCCTCCCTCTACTCTCTACCCCTCCACTCCCCTCTCCCTCCCCTCTACCCCTCCACTCCCCTCCCCCTCCAGAACCCTCTCCCTCCCCTCTACCCCTCCACTCTCATTTCCCTCCCCTCTCCCCCTCCTCTACTCTCTCCCCCTCCTCTACTCTCTCCCCCTCCTCTACTCTCTACCCCTCCACTCCCCTCTGTCGGCTCCCTCTCTCCTTGACTCCATCAGAATGACAATTCATGGCGTCTACGACAATGTGCTCCATGTGCTAATGAGCTCCAAGAGGAACATCTGGAAGAGCGAGGCAGACAGTGATACAACAGAAGACAAGCTGTCTCCCTGGATCACTTTCTTTATGTGAATACAACTGTCAATCTGTTATCAATGAGCTGGTGATGAAAGTGCTGATTGTGCATGACATAATAGGGACACCCTGTGTAAACTGTCCGTAATGCATTTACTTAGACAAGGCTCTCTGCAAATGTGTTAACAATCACCTCCGACATGTCATCTCAGTGTGAATGGAAGAGCACAGTATCTGGCCTTGGTAGGCTGCCTGGTCACTTAGCTTGGAGAGCGATTGTTTTAGAGTGACATGCTTGATCCAAGCATAGGCCCACTGTATCATTAACAAGCTGGAACAACTAAAAATGGGCCATTTAGGCCAGGATTGATTTCAAGATAACCAGAGTCCTAGGACGCTGCCTGAATGGAACACTATTCTGTATTCTGTAAAAAGCTTTGTCCAGAGGCACTTGTTCCAGGTTTATTTGTAAACTTCATTTAAACAGGTAAGCAGGTTGACAATTATTACAATTCACATTTCTGTCATTTAGCAGAGGCACTCATGCAGGGCCACTTATAGTTACTGTACACCAGTGGCGGCTGCTGGTCTTTCAAAGAGGGGAAGCTCATTTTCGGCCTACATTATAACCCTCTGATGGTCTTCATTTGTAGTGACACTCGGGGTCTTTGGGGTCTTTTGGACCCTAGACAATAACATTTAATTTTGTAACAGAACAGTATATTTTTGTTTGTTTTTTACAAATATAATTTTACTCTGTTTATTAATGTTTTTACTCAACATTTGTGCAGTTTTTGGAGGATTTATGATATCTTTAAAATTGGAAGGAAGACTTCCAAATGGCTTCGCTAAAATCAGGTCGACAATATTAGCCTGCCATCGTGCACAGTTTCGCGTACGATGCTAGCCTAGCCTACTACTGTATATGAATGAATGAAAGAAAAAATATTAAACTTTGTAAAACTGAAACAAGGATTGTGGTGTAGCCTATAACTGTGTGAAATGTATGATGTAAATCGGCTAGCAATTTCGACAAACAAATATCAAGAAATATTGCAGCAGTTTCTCCACCGAATACACTTGAGAAATCCACGATGGGATTGAGCGCGAAATAGCTTCAATGACTTCTTATAGTACAGACCGCTGTCAGTCAAAAGGAGATGCAGTTTGTCAGATCGTCAGATCCTCCAATCATCACGCGGAAGCCCGGAGTCCGGGCCAGCCCACTCCTCATTCACCCCCAGAGACGCTGAGCGTCCATGGGCGGGACATAATCGCAGCATTTATCCAATCACTGTCAATGGACGCTCGGCTTCAACAGGGAAATGCACTGTGACGCTGCGGGATTGTATGAGAAGAAAATCGAGTCAGCCGACCTGTAGCTGATTCTGAACTAACTAGTTTTAGAGATGAACGTGTTTTAACAAATATTTTGTCAATAAAATGTTTACACAATAGTATATGTTTGACCATAATTTTTTTTGACATTATAGGGGAAGCCGAGCTTCCCTTGCAGTCTTAAAGAAATCCCTACTGCTGTATATATTGTAAGGTGGGACAGCCATGCAATTCCGTTCTAGAACATTCTCAGTGACGTAGCTTTCAGCAACTCTAAAGTATATTAATCAATCAAATGTGCATTGCTATGCTGGTTGAAGGTCATAAAGGTCAAGAGTGGTTGACCTTTTGGGCCACGTCAATTTCTTTGTAAGATCAGAAGGAAAGCAGGTCCATACAGGCAAGCGGGCTGTGGGCAGAGTCCTTAAACAGAATCCAGGTTAGCTGCTGGACCAGGCGGAACAGGACAGGGACAGTCAGGCGGACCATGACAGGGACAGTCAGGTGGGCCAGGACAGGGACAGTCAGGTGAGCCAGGACAGGGACAGTCAGGTGGGCCAGGACAGGGACAGTCAGGTGGGCCAGGACAGGGACAGTCAGGCGGGCCAGGACAGGGACAGTCAGGCAGGCCAGGACAGGGACAGTCAGGCAGGCCAGGACAGGGACAGTCAGGCAGGCCAGGACAGAGCCT
Source organism: Esox lucius (assembly GCF_011004845.1). NCBI lineage: Eukaryota > Metazoa > Chordata > Actinopteri > Esociformes > Esocidae > Esox > Esox lucius. The sequence continues at coordinate 29,031,753 of NC_047589.1, forward strand.
TTACAAAACTGCTAGGGAATGTATTAGGCTTGACCAAATAACTAGGCCTCATGTAAATGAGGACGTCCTAGTTAGGGTTGCCAAATGTTGGTAACTTTGCCCAGATTTTTTGTTTTCCCGGACATGCTGGTTTGAAGAGTCCAAATATCCAACTTTACTGACATTTTACTGACTTGGATTTCTAGGAAAAACTAGTGATATTGGGAAAGTAACTGCAATCAAGCAAACATAGTGCTTAACCCCAACCGTACTAAATCAAATCACACAAGAAGCAACAGTATCCCAAATGCAAACATTGTCAAACAAAACCAATGAACACCATGCTTTCTACACAGCTGGTTGGCATAGCATAGCGCTGTCACTATTCGCTACAACTTTCCTGTCTAAAAATGGCCATTTATACAATTTGTTGTGGAGGGAAACGAGCAAAGTGGCTGCTGGACTGTACGTATGTCAAATAGCACACTATTCCCTACATAGTCTGCTACATACAGTAGCTCAATGTGTAGGGAAAGGGTGCTATTTGAGGTGAAGTGCTGTATGTGGAGTGAGCAGAAAGGTTGTGGTTCTAGTTTGAATGAAACTCCCTGCTTCAGATTTAGTTTTAATCTTGGAATATGGAGGCAATTTTCTCTGCGTATTTGCTAAATTACACATTCTCTGTTAATAAAACAGCCTTATTCTGGTATTTCTTTATGTCACTGAACATGAATTTCTTTGACAGACTGTAAGAGGAGGTCCTGTAGCTTGCTGCAATGTTTAACATATTGTGAATAAAAAACATTGATTTGCCGTTTATAGAAACATTTCCCCAACACGTTTTCAGTTTCATGCTTTGTTGCAACAGTGTCGAAATGTATGCTTTCTCAACTACAGGTTTACTGGATGAAAGAAAATTCTGACGCACTGTCCGAGAATCAACCCGAGAGGGAGGGAGAATAATGGTTATTTTGTCTTATTTATTTTATTTTTGTCTGAAGTTTCTATATATTGTTGTTGGCATGTCTCAGCCCACCATCCCCCCACTTCAATCGATACAGTCATTTTGGGATTTTCCCATTGTTAATAAGTTACACTATGGTAATGTAGTGCTTACACAATGTCTTGAATGTTCATGCCAATATAGATAATTGAGAGTGAGACAGGAAACAAAAGGGTTTTGGTGTTCCTATGCCAGTGGGTATAGATTCAACGCTGGGGTTGATGGTATGGCACAATGAAGACTGCTGGTGTCTGGCGCCAATGGCATTAGTTCCACTTACAACCTAACTAAGCTCGCCCGCTCTCATGGAGGTTGTGGAGTCATTTTGAAAGAACTGTGGTAGTTCTTTTCGTCTCTCCTCTTTTATTTATGTTGGCTAAAAGCGTCCAATTCTCAATATCAGTTTTGGCCGTGTTTTACGTTTTACATTTTGTCCAGTTATCCAGAGCAGCTTACAGTACACAGAACAGTGAGATGACTCCCACACCAGAGGTGCTTCCCCCCTACACCGACATTGGAGATACTTCCCCACCTACTCTTACACCAGGGATACTTCTCCCCTACTCTTACATTAGAGGTACCTCCCCCCTATTCCTACATCAGAGATACTTCCCCTCCTACTCTTACACCAGGGGTACTTCTCCCCTACTCTTAAACCAGGGGTGCTTCTCCCCTACTCTTACCCCAGGGGTACTTCTCCCCTACTCTTACCCCAGGGGTACTTCTCCCCTACTCTTACCCCAGGGGTGCTTCTCCCCTACTCTTACACCAGGGGTACTTCTCCCCTACTCTTACCCCAGGGGTACTTCTCCCCTACTCTTACCCCAGGGGTACTTCTCCCCTACTCTTACACCAGGGGTACTTCTCCCCTACTCTTACCCCAGGGGTACTTCTCCCCTACTCTTACACCAGGGGTACTTCTCCCCTACTCTTACACCAGGGGTACTTCTCCCCTACTCTTACCCCAAGGGTACTTCTCCCCTACTCTTACCCCAGGGGTACTTCTCCCCTACACTTACCCCAAGGGTACTTCTCCCCTACTCTTACCCCAGGGGTGCTTCTCCCCTACTCTTACCCCAGGGGTACTTCTCCCCTACTCTTACCCCAGGGGTACTTCTCCCCTACTCTTACATCAGAGATACATCCCTTCCTACTCTTACATCAGAGGTGCTGATCCCTACTGCATCCAAATCCCCCTCAGAAAGATTCCATTACATTCACCCTGTGTACAGGTTGTACTGTCTGGGAATGGGAAGTGAATAAGAGCTCAATAATATTGACCAAGTATTCTTGACATGGCCAGTCAGCGAATTCCTGTGTTCCCATGACGCTGTTACTAGTCCGCGTGCCAAAGGCCACCCTATTCCTTCCAGAGCGTTACCTTTGACAGGGCTCTTGAGGACATCAATGTAGGGGGGTAGAAAGGTTATTCAGGATTCCTCACAAATAGGAGTACAGTTATAGAACTAGCCTATAATTGCTATCACTTCAATTATGTCGTGGGTGAAACAAAGTGAGTCTTCGTCTGCTCTACTGACGCTGTCTAGGGTAGTCATATCGTCTGTAGCGTCGCCGTGATGATAGGGGATTTGATTGATGGTCTGGAGGAAACTCCAGATGCAAATGGTATGTTGATGTGCTCTCTCTTTCTTACTCTATCATTTTTTTCTTTCTCTGGTGATGATGGTATGTGCTCTTTTTTCATTCTCTGAGGATAGTGATATGCTCTGACTCTTTTTTTTCTGGTGTTGGTAGCAGAGGCAAAGCCACGGCTGGGCCAGGCAGGACCTGTGCCCTGCCAGATTGGCTATTGGCCCACCCAATCAGCTTGGCTAAAAAAAAAATATAAATTTTTATTTATTGTTTGTATTGTTTTTTAACAAATCAGAAATGGAATCAAACACTATCCCGCCACCCCACCTTCATTACAAAGTAGGCCTATAACTGGTTAGTTCGCTCTTGCACTTCTTTAAAAAGCTACAAATGGAGGATGAAGAAAAAAAAACACCTCCATCGCATTCGAGCCCAATCCCTGGGATACCTGATAAACCGATGAGGAGGCTAGCAAGTCAGACCATGAGGGAGCTAGCAAAGCTAGCAATAGCACTTCAGGCCCAACCATTAAGGACTCGGGAGCTAGCAGGTCAGCAGCCAAGAGGAGGTTTGCGTTTCTACTGCCTTGATTTCAACAACAGCCCAGGATAACCATCGCTCTGCACACCTGCGGATTTGTCTGCAGTAGACGAACCGCCAACACAACCAAAATTGTGAGTGTTCACCAGTACAGTGATAAATGGAAAAGCAAGTTGTTTATAATAGATGTGGTACGGACAATATTCTTGGCTGGAATACAGTTCGACCAAGGATCGTAGGCGGAAATCCCGGGTGGACCGGTATGGAGTTACTTTTGTTTCAATAAGAACAAACAGAAGTATTTGTATTGCAAACGCAATAATTTATATTGAAAGCAAATCATCAACTAAAAAGTATTGAGATCAAAAAGGCGAAAACAAATTTATTAAAAATGAATGCAAATAATTATTTGAGAGGAAATATTTTTTCTTGATAAGGCGATTGCGTTAAAAGATTGTCTTTGGCTGCAGATTTTTTCTGTCTTTGGCCTGAATATGTAAGATTTTGCCTAATGATGTAATTCGATACTAATTGTAAGCGACTGCTTTCGTTGCCGTCGTTTTATTATTAAAATGGCGCCTGCTTTGATAGGCCAGGTTTATTTGTTCGGTGTTTCAAGTGAGTTAACGTCTTCATGCATGTCGTGATAGTATTTATAAGTACAACGTTGTCATGCTTGAAAACCTGTACAGAAGTGTCTGCCAATGTGGTTAGGCTGTCAGACGCAATACGTCAATTATGCGTACAGTATAATTTCTACCCGTTATCATGCGCTTTTTATGGTTCCTGTAGTCTCTCATATCTCGTTCTCTCTCGATTCATCCTTTCCACAAAGAATATGTAGCTTACAAGTAATATGTACATGTTGTGCATTTGTTTCATATGTTTTTGGTCATGGTTGTACTCAGAAAGGCTGCGTGTTTTGTCTGCGGTCGTATTGTAAGCTGTTGCTGTGCTGCCCTCCCTATGGTCTCTACTTAATAAAACGGACTTGTTTGTCAAGGGAATTTTTTGTTGTTTGGTCAGATTTAAACTAAATATGTCTGGTAGTTTTGCTGTACTTAGGTTTTGGGCCCAGCCACCTTACCCATGCCCAGCCAAACAACAATTTCTGCTTATGCCAATGCTTGGTAGGCTGATCTCTTTCTTTTTGGTCAGTATATTTTGGAGAGAAATATCTCAGTGGAGTGTGCATATTGGGGCCTGTGAGATAGCAAAGCACAAACAATAGATCTGAACAGTAGATCCTCAGTAGATCACATCTGATTCTCCCAGTACACCCCCACAGTACATCCTCAGAGTGGATTACAGTAGATCCTCACAGTAGATTACAGTAGATCCTCACAGTAGATTACAGAAGGTCCTCACAATAAATTAGCGTGGCTATAGAAGAACTGAACTTTACACTGCCAAAGCTATTTCATTTCATGGTACAACATTTGTTTTTCTTTCATTTGTGAATGACATTGATACAATAAACATCAATATAGGTGATGATAACTGACTTTTCATCAAGTGAAAAGACGAGAGAATCGTGGAAACCCTCAATTATATTACCCCAAAAAGAATGCATGGATGCATACTTAAAAAATCTACCAAAAATAGTCGCAATAAAATCTTAAACAAATGGCAGTCCGTGTCTTTAACCACTACGAAGAATCAAGTTGGGCATGAATTGTTGCTTGTTTTCAGAATATTCTGTGTTGATACAAGCAAAATGTTCTCACACCATGGGCAGATTGTTTTGATTCAAGCTTTTTTTTTTTATCTCCTTTCAAGTTTGTTTTACTTTTGTGGAAGCATTTTACTAAGTACTGGGTCAACTAGATCCACATGTACACTTAGATGTGAGTCACACACACACACTAGCTTTAATTATTCGTATAAGGACCTAAGAAATTATTTCTGTTCAGTATCAGTTTTTCCCTAGCCAAACTCTAAACCTAACCATTATTCTAACCCTTACCCCAATTATAAATCTTTCAGCCCGAATTGTCTTTTCCTCATGAAATGTCCCAACAAGGATGATTTATGTGTTGTTCTAAACTTTATTATTTGTTTTTCTATCTCTGCTGGGATTTCTGGTCCTCACAAGTATAGTAAAATAAGAACACAGACAAACACCCACAGGAACCAAGCCATTTACACACACACACACTCACAAAATAAATCCTAGATAAATACCTTTAATGTAAATGCCCCCATACTCTTTCCAACTCAAACAAATGTAACCACAAAGTGTGTATCCACATCGATACATGTGGAGATGTTTGGAGCAGATAGATGGCTTCTATGTAAACATATACTGTAGAGAATGTAGATGTAAGTTATACTCACAGGGAGTTTGTCTTGAAGTTTAGTGTATTAAGACATACATGTGGAAATGGCCAAAGCAGACAGATGGCTTGAATAGAACAGTCTCCTGACAAAAAAGAGGTTTAACTCCTCCTGCTGCTACTACTACAACTACTAGATTTACTGCCACTACTAGTACTAGTGTTCTTGTTTCAACTGGAAGCCACTGAGGTGTTGCGAAGGAGCTGTTCGACGTGGGAGAACTTGGCCTGGTTGGACAGCCGACAATCAGTCTGGATGAGCTACGTCTTGTTCATTCAAGTCAACGTCAGACAGGAAAATATTGTTGACCAATTTACGATCCCAGGGGTTGAATACTTTTGCTAGACCAGGCCAGACCGGACTAGTCCAGAAAAAGACCTCTTGTCTCTTTTTCTTCTAATACTCAAGTTAATACACATACACTCTCTCCCTTTCTCTCTTTCAATGTCCTTGTAATACTTAGCACAGAGAATACATGGAACCTGGAACAACATAGTTGCTGATATCTGACAAATCTATCGTTCTATGCCCTTTCAAATGTGTATATTTCGACCCAGAGGGACATCCTCCTGACCCAGAGCGACATCCTCCTGACCCAGAGCGACATCCTCCTGACCCAGAGCGGCATCATCCTGACCCGGAGCGACATCATCCTGATCCGGAGCGACATCATCAATTCCTTCCTAAATGATTGTAACACAACACCCCAATTAAACAGACAGGAAGATGGAGTGTTCCCAAACAAACAGACCAGTCAGTCAAGCCATGGAGGGCAAAGCATCCCCAAGGACTCTAGACAAACTATGGTGCAGAGAATTTGGCGTCTTTTGGCTGCCATTTGAGACGCGTAGTAGCTGATGAACGTTCAATGAACAATTTACATTGTTGGTGTTTCCAGAAGGACGTCGTGGCTGGTGATGAACCAAGTTTGCTGCAGACCATGTCTCTAAACACAAGCAGTTGTTAATCGGGTTGTGTGTTACTGAGGGAGGACCAGATGTTCAATGCCGGTCAACACGTTCCAGAACCCTGGTCAATTCTCAAAGGATTTCAGATTTAATGAAACCAATTGAAAAAATTTTTTTATGAAAGGGTATTTCTCTGAGGGAAGGTGAAGGTATTCTAGCCTGTATGTGAGTGTTTGGCCCTGGTTCTTTGAAGTCATTCCTGGTTACGTTTTTAGATGGACAGATCAGAGCCATGGCTGGAACATTTGAGAAGGAAACAGGGCTATTGGAGACCACATCAAGCTTTGCTGGGTGACGTGATGCCTTGAAACACGTGCCTGAATGGACTTTGATCCTGATTCTCTTTTGTCGTGTTGTTGTGCCGCTCAAGCGCTGCGGCTCTTTTCTGGCTTCTTTCTCAGATACGGCAGAAACAGTTGTACAAAAGTCCTGATCAATCTACTTGACATATGGCGAGTATAGAAATCATCCCGTCTTAACGGTAATGTTAACACCAGACATCCTGGACTGAACCTTTTATGCTTCTTCAAAAGATCTCATGGTCTTTTTTTTTAAATATCGTCTTATTGTTGGTGTATTGTGGCTCCTTGTTCTTCCTTCTTTTAGAAAACATAGCTTTTTGGTCTTGATTTTATTAAACATATTTATTATTGGAGTCAGAACAAAAAAGGTTGTAGACCTTTAACCATTCCTGATCCATGAAATTGTTGGGAAAAAGCCATAGTCAATATAATTAGGCTTTTACTGATCAGGAACAGAAGGAAATGTCCAGGCATCTCTACTTCTGTGAACACGATATCATTCACCATTTTAGTTTCTCATACCGTTGAAATAAAAACTGATCCTGGAAAGTGAAAGGCAGAGTCTGTTGTAAGGAAAGTTGTTAAATAGCACTGAGAACAGAAGTCCCTACCTTTCCCCATCTCTAGAAATAGTGTGTTTTGTAGGAAAAAAGCCATGGCTTGTGTCCCAAATTGTACCCTGTTTCCCATAGAACCTGGTCTAAAGTAGAGCACTATTTGGACAAATAGGCTTCCATTTGGAATTAACACGGGAGGTTGCTGAGCCTCTGTGGTGGTTCCCCAGACACGTGAAGTGGTTCCATTTCTTCCCCTGAGGACCTGTGGGTATTAAAGGATGAGCCATGGTCAATTTGGTGAGCACGCCGCAGCCCTTCAGAAAGATACGTTTTCCTTTTCTCCTCCTTTTCTCCTCCTTTTCTCCTCCTTTACTCCTTCCTTCTCTCCAACTTACTGTCACCACTTCAAGCCTCTTTCAGAGACTCCCTCGCTCTCTCATGTCGTGTATAAAACACACAGTGGCGTGATTGGAGTGGGTGTAAGAGGTTTGGTGTGGCTAGAAGTTTTTCCAAAACACGTTCATGTCCAGGACATTTGAACGACAAGCCGAGAGCTGTCCCAATACAACTGATGCTTTAGAAGTATCTCTAGGTCTGGTTCCCATTGGGTGGCGTAGCCTGGGGCTGGATGTTAGTGAGAGGGCTTACATCAAGTATGGAGTGGAGACGAGCAATCAATCAGGAACACATTTAGGCTCCAAAACCGACTCCTTCTGTCCCTAGGAACAGTGACACAGACAGCTGCAGGCACTTCAGTGTGTGTTTCTGTGTGTACTGCACGCACACACGCACGCACGCGCGCACACTGTGCGTGTGAGTGTTCAGGTCAGAACAGTAATCGGCTGCTACTTTATTATCTCTTTGTGGCTGTGATTCTCATACTGAACACTGGGCGTAAAAGTGTTCAGTGTTTCGTCCTTGGTGTTCAGACTAAGCAGAGTGAACTCACAACTGGATCGACTTTTATATTGCGGAAAATTAGGTGATCCTTGATTTTAAGCACCTTATGTTGAAGCAGTTGGCCTTTTCTCTCTGTTGTGGTGTTAATAGTGGATCGTTTTTCACCCTGTTTAAAGTGTGTGTGTGTGTGTGTGTGTCGGTGTCGGTGTCGGTGTCGGGGGGGGGGGGGGGGGTCATCAGATCACACAAAACCAAAAAAACAGTAATCTGCTGCTTTACAGGGCAGAATGACAGAACCCCAGAGGGGGATCTTCATCTGCCAAACCCTCACCCCCCACCACAGTGAGGAAGCATGTGCATGCTTGAGTGTGTGTTTATTTATGATGGTTAGAGCCCTGGTGGGTGTTTGGTTCAAACTGAGAGGAACTGAGCATGCAGCGCCACACGGAGAAACTGTCCCATTTTCATTGATCTGGATTTTTTTGTCTTGATCTCAGTACATTAAATTATGGGTTGGAGACCCATACAAGAGAAAACCCATCAAGCAACATCGTTTGTGGTAAGTCTCTAAATGTGTACCACGTAATACTCTAAGAGACGTGTCGGTGTGTGTCGGTGTGTGTCGGTGTGTGTCGGTGTGTGTCGGTGTGTGCAAGTGTGTGTCTGTGTGTGTGCGCTGAAACATGACCTATTTCGTATACCTCACCAAGCCATCAAATGTCTTAATCACTGGAGAAGATGACCAGTTTGTAATCAAAAGCCCAGTCAGAAACAGAGATTTGTCCATAATATTTTGGGTTTCACACTAAACTTAGGAGACCATGTTGGAGGATCCACCCAGTCTGAAGGAGACCTGGATGAGGAATCACCATCATCCATCCTTCCCTCCCTGAAGGGTTATCCTGTCGCCTGATTCCCAGACAACTAAATCATCCTCTGCTGACCAAGATAAACTTCCTCCACTGCCCTTGACAAACACACGTTACTCCAACACCGAAACTGCTGCGACTTTGAGCATGTTTGTGTGGCAGGAGCGTTTGATTGCATGGAACTTCACTCTGTAAAATGTATTAATTGAAAGTGAGACTGAACTGTTTCAATTGTTTTCCAAGTGTGGCAATAAAGAAATGTCACCAGCAAATACGAGCTGAGTGATTTAACATCTAATATGACAGACCTTATCCACTGCATTGTGCTCCAGATTAAATGATGTCAGAGGACTTGCTTAAAGCCAAATATCAACCTGCGACACTTGTTAGAGTCCCTGCCAGTTCCCTATAGGCTACAACCATTCATTCTCAAGAACCTGGCTTAGATTTAACTGTGTGTGTGTGTGTGTGTGGTGATCTGGTAACAACCTCCTAGCCAACCAGTAGCCAGAACAAACCTGCCAATAATGCCAATATTCAGTTTGTGTGTGTGTGTGTGTGTGTATGTGTGTCTCTAACCTGACTATGTAATGGGGACCAAAACGGTCCTTTAACTGTGGTTAAATCTGAAAATATTTCATTTTTTCCCCCCATTTTAATTGCTAAATTAACATATGTGTGTTTGTGTGTGTGTGTGAGTGAGAGATTTCTACAGAAGTGATAAGGTCATAAACATCCCAGAGAGTCTATAAAATGCAAGTTATTGGTACTACCAACTCACTGGTATTCTGTCTCCACTGACACTGTCTGGTCTGATAAATCTGGACGTGGTTGTCTAGGAAGCATTTTCTGGGTTGCTTACCAGAGTGCACCTACTGTGCCCTGAAAAGCTGTTGCCTGCTGAGGGAGGTGCAGCTGCTTTTAGCTTTTCTTTTCATAATCTAAATGCTGGCTTTGTATACTTGAGCTCCCAACCAGCGGTCCACCGCTTTCTCTCTGGGTCCACCTTTCTCCTTGTGTCGTCGTTGTTGGGTGTCATCTGGTTGTCATGACGCCACCGAGGTCATCTGGAGCTGGGGTGTCTGGCTAGATCAGGACGAAACTGCCCCAGTCGCTCTGAGGCCACAGGTGTACATGGAGAACAGGACTGGAGTTGTGACCGTTTCAGATGCTTGCCAACGATGGAGCGTTGAACTGGACACACTGCCCCGGGCAACAGGAGCGTTGAACTGGACACACTGCCCCGGGCAACAGGAGCGTTGAACTGGACACACTGCCCCGGGCAACAGGAGCGTTGAACTGGACACACTGCCCCGGGCAACAGGAGCGTTGAACTGGACACACTGCCCCGGGCAACAGGAGCGTTGAACTGGACACACTGCCCCGGGCAACAGGAGCGTTGAACTGGACACACTGCCCCGGGCAACAGGAGCGTTGAACTGGACACACTGCCCCGGGCAACAGGAGCGTTGAACTGGACACACTGCCCCGGGCAACAGGAGCGTTGAACTGGACACACTGCCCCGGGCAACAGGAGCGTTGAACTGGACACACTGCCCCGGGCAACAGGAGTGTTGAACTGGACACACTGCCCCGGGCAACAGGAGCGTTGAACTGGACACACTGCCCCGGGCAACAGGAGCGTTGAACTGGACACACTGCCCCGGGCAACAGGAGCGTTGAACTGGACACACTGCCCCGGGCAACAGGAGTAATGTCTGGATCCACCTGTAGATGTGGGAGTTTGATGGGTTCAGATGTTTAGAAGTCCTTTCTTAACTGTTGCTCACTTTCTAAACAGGCAAGTTAAGATTCGTGACGCTTTGATGAATGTTTGGCTGAGCCCCTTTTTGCCCGACTGCTCATTCCTGGGTTACTTCAACCACGCTGTTTGTAGAGGACGGTGTCAGTGTTCTGGACTGAGGACTGGGATCAGAAGGGATCAGAAGATATATTCCGGGAAGCTGTTCTACTGCTAGAAGTTAACCCGCTGGGCTTCAACGGCATTCAAGGTTCCTCCCAAATGACACCCTATCGCCCATTTTATGCACTACTTTGGATTCCTGAAAACCTGTTCCACTACGCTGAATAGGGAATTGTGTGCATTTAAAATACAGAAGGAAGTGTTATTTAGCTTTCCCACTGATAAACAATGACTAGCACTCTCTCTGTGTGTGTGTGTGTGTGTGTGTGTGTGTGTGTGTGTGTGTGTGTGTGTGTTTGTGTGTGTGTGTGTGAGAGAGAGACTGTGGTCTGTGTAAACCCACCCCGTCTGTGTTTGAACGGTGCTGGATAAAGACTTGTCCGTTTTAATATATTAGCCGCGGGGTCGTCAGGCTACAGGGAGCCTGCACAACAGGGAGGGATGACTGT